>NC_046293.1:28190554-28473054 GCF_004115265.2 Rhinolophus ferrumequinum | reverse complement strand
GATTTGGTTAGGATTGGCCAATGGGATGCATTGCAAGAGAGAGCATCAGCAGGGTGAGGTTAGATGATTGTTCCCCAGTTTCCTTCGTCCCTCCTGTACTGTGGGTTCAGAATGGCTGCCTTCTTCTCTCAAAGACCATAGCTCCCTTAGGTTGGTCCCTCTCACAGGTCCAGCTCCTGGTGGTGTCCATGACTGGCTTCCTCACTTCGCCTCTTCAGGGATCCATGACTAGTAACAAGCACCCTTTGTTGGTTTTCTTAGACTCTGCCCACGCCTTAATAGTCTGTTAAACTCTCCTCAGTCTTCCCATTTGGGGTTGCCATCTGTTGTCTGCTGGGACCCTGACTCGTACAGTACTAGATATCTTATACCTATATATAATATACCTTCTACCATGTATCCCTTTTATATGCTATATGTGGTGTATACTTCAGGTCTTTCGAAAACACTAACCATGATACATCTCTAACAAGTTCCCCAGAGGCACTACTTAGAGATACTGGGAGGAAAGAACAAGAGGGTTGGATTTCCTATTCTTTGTAGGATAGGAAATGGATCTTGATTCTCTCCAATACTGAGAAGAAAATTCCTCCTTCCCTTCTGAATTCTCCCTGTAAGAGAATTTTCCCTGCAAGAGAATTCTCCCTGCAGCTTCTCCTGGCCCCAAAACAGTCTAGGCAAGTTGTCATGGAGGCAGGGTAGGGTTTGTTGTTGGGCTGAGGTTAAGCTGGAATCACCTTTCGCCTTCACTTCCTTTTTTGAGCCTGGGTAGCCAAGTTTTTTGTAATCAGCAGTATGGCACATCTTAGCCTCAAGCAAAAATGGTGGTCTCCTTACATGCTCTCCACTTAGGAGAGCAGAGCTATTGGAAAACAAAGCTAGTGTATCGTTAGTATTCATCCCTTTGCCCCTGGATAGCCTGATTCATTTTTATTATGCTTCTCTAAACTCCACTGGGTTTATTCGCTCTCTTGAAAGTATGTACCTAATAATTCAGACAATGTACCATAGAGGTCACCTAACCATGGTTGTACTTTGCTAATGTGTTGTACTTTATGCAATATAGAACTTTAATGGCATTAAAAAGGTCCTCATCTCATTGCAATCTCATGTCTGATTCTCTGCTTTCGCCTTAGTTCTCAGATTAGATGATTTGTTCTGTTGTGTGAATATTAGAATCATTTCTTCCCAGAAAAATGTCAATGTGAATTTTATTCAAGTTGAACCAAAACACTGATCTTTAAATCTCTTGCTTTGTTTCTTATGCTAATGTCTACAAGTATTTTGAGAATTGTTGAAGGGTCAGATAAATAGAATGTGTACTCCAGATTTAGTAGAAGCTGCATCTTTATTAGTTGGGCTTTTTGGTTGCAGTCCACAGAAGATGACATTGCCTAATTTGGGGGGGGGGGGAAACAAAGAAGTATGTTAGATTTAAAGGGAAAGGAAAGGGAAAAAAAAAAGAGTGTTGTCAAGGATCTAGGAATTGATAAATACATATTATTTTCTCCTAGGGATATGCTACAAATGATGCTTGATGGTTCTTTGGTTTCTAAAGTCTTCCTGATACTCTGCTTGAGATTCAGATTCCAGGGAGAGGGCACCTTTTTGGTCCTGCCTGGGCCACCTTGTTTGGCAGTCCCAGATTTTATCCACTGGGATAGTGAAGGGCTTGTTACTCAGAGCGCCACTTGGGCGTTGTTACCACTGACAGGAGAACGGATGCCTGGCAGGCAAAACCAACAGATGTCCACTTGAGCATCTCTCTTTAGTCTTCTGTTTATCCCTCTTCCAGATCATTAACTAAGATGTTAAATAAAACTAGACTTACCACGGATGCCACAGGCTCCCCACCAGGCGTGCCTCGGACTAATGTACATTATCATTGATAATTGTTCATTTGCCTTTGGTCAGGTTTTTGCCTCTGTGATGAGCTTCACACTCCTGCCAGTTTGAATTTCATGTAAAGGGTAAACTTTCATGAGCGGCTGTATCAGTTTCCTTTTAGAGTCAGAATGTATTATTTCATTGACTGTGTACTCTTCTCTACTAATCTTGTAATCCTACCCCAAATAACAGTTCAGTTTGGAAGACTGCCATGTGGCCAGAACATCAGCTTTTCCTAGCCAGCTTCCATTGTATGAGCGAGGGCCCGAGTTAGGACAACCGGGGTACCCTGCTATCTGCCATTCTGGCTAATGAACTGGAGACACAATTTCTATTTCAGATGACCTGCTGCAGCCTGTTAGTGGTCTCTGAACCAACAAGGAAAGATTGAGTTAGACCCAGTGCAGTTGTATAAGCTAAGCATGTTTTAGGCTATTCAAATCCAGGGGAAACTGGTAATGATAATAGCTAATATCTATGGGGAGCTTCCTGTGTGCCAGAAAATTGTGCTTTGCCTGTATCATCTCTCTTGAACCTTCACTCCAAACTTAACAGCTCTTTGAAGTTGGTACAATTATTACCCTCATTTTCCTGATGTAGAACCTAAGGCTTAGAGGCAAACTAACTTGTCCAAAGTTACACGTTTAATAATATGTATCTTATATACTTTAACCTCTGTGCCGGGTTGCCACTTGTGCTTAGTAAATACCCACCTACCCATCTAGTCACTGATCCCTCAATCCAGTGAATAAGATATGCATTCAGTGCTGACAGTGGGCCATGCTCTGTTGGAGGCACATGGTACGGAAGACACAGCTGTTTAGACGTGGTGCCTTCGCTGCCATGAGGGACCTTGCATTCTAGTAGGGAAGGTAAGATATGCATGGAAACTCAATTCGTTGAACACTGCATGCCCTGCCTTTGTTCACAGAGAATGTATAGACTTTCCACCTTCCTGATGCTACTGTTCCATCTAGAATCCTTTCTGGAACAGGAGCACAGGAGAAGCTTAGGTATTCTAAGGCAGGTAAGTAGGTAGGTAGGTAGATGGTAGATAGATAGATAGATAGATAGATAGATAGATAGATAGATAGATAGATAGACAGATAGATAGATAGATAGATAGTGCATTGTGTCTCTAACTCTTCCACTAGTGTACTCATAATTGCAGAGGACGGAAACAGCTGTTAGGTTCTGAGCATGCAGTGTAAAGTAGCTTTCTGCAAGAGTTATTTGTTCTTCAGTTTTGTATTTTACCCTAAAATTTTATTTTACCATGCCCTTTCCGCCATAATATTTCAATGACTTTTTAATATTAAAAAAATTCCTAAAAGTAGATACTATAAAAAGGACGGCTCAAGTAAAAGTATGGCTGAAGCATACGTACCATGTTTCTCTGTGCTTTTATTAATATAAATCCCCAGTGCCCTCAGGGGTTGGTACATGCACTCCAATTTGAGAAGCATGGAATAGACCAATGTATCAGTCAGGATTCACAGAAGCCGTTGTAGATATTTTGAACAGGAAGTGGTTTAATATTGGGAATTCGAGACTTATAAAATCTTCGGAAGGCTGGGGGAGTGAAGGCTGGGGAAACGTCATAGAGAAAAAATGTAAGTGCAGGGACCACAGTAAAGCAAGTTTATAATCTTCAGGAGAGGCCTGATGTCACGGGTCGAAGGCCACCTTTACCCTGCACCAATGCCCAGGTATTTGCCTCCAGGTGCACCTGGAGTGTAGTGACTTCTCTTTCTCTTCTGCTTCCACATTTTACCCTAGTGCCTCTCACTGGTGGAATCTAATCAGAAACTTGCCAGCCAGGGCATCTAGGAAAGGTAGCTTTTAGGCTTTAGATACCTGGCGTCCAACGGAGAGCTTAGAGATGTGAGACTGGTGCTGAGGATCCACAAAAAATATCCTGCAGAATTACGACATGACATTTTGATCTTGGGTAAGATGCCTTTTTTCTCTACCTCAATCCTAGCCCTTTAAACCTTCTCCTTGAGAAGCTCAAGTGCCAAGGAATGATGTTTCAGTGAGATGCCTAACAAAGCTGGGGAAATTTAATTTGACTCTTCTCCTGTTTTATTTCACCTTGCTACTCTCCACCTTCTTGGTTCTCTCATTCCCTTCTTTTAGGAAGCAGAAGGGCTGTTCATCTCAGGATTATGTTTGAATTCCTCGGGGGGCTTTTTGTCACCCGAGGCCTCTTCAGACATAAGCTCTTTAGGGGAGACTCAGGGTGAAAAGCTGAAGTGATTGAAAGGATTTGTAGTGATTCCTCTGTGGGAATGCGATCTTCCTTCTGTGGTAAAGGGAGTTAAATGATCCGGCCAATTCATCTTCAGTATCACTGATCTCATTTCCAAGATGCTTCTGTTACGAACCCAAAGAAGATCTTTTTATTTTTTTATTTTTAATTTTTAATTTAATCCCTGAGCTCCCATCATCCCTCAGAATGGGTGGTGGCGGGGGGGAGGGGCGGCTTTCCATTCCTTTTCAAAAAGACTTTCTCTTCTTCAGCTCCCAGTTTTCCAGCAAGATCATGGTCAGAAGCTTTCTTTGGTTCATTTTCGTGCTTTCCTACCTTTTTGCAAATGGACACCACCATTTTTAACTCCAATAAATTAGTTTAAGTTGATAGACCATCTTAAAATATGGCATCAGAGTTTTTGTTGTTATTTTTAGAGTTGTCATTAAGCCTATGAGAAAAAGAAAAATGCCATATGGTTTCTACTTGGCATCTTTCATGTCAGACAAGGCCTTTGCTTCCAAAACGTTGACACCATTCTAGAAGTGTATATTAGGGAGGATTAGTTTAGGAAAGAGTTTGAATTTTAAAACATTGTAAGATAAAAAAGTGATTTAATTTATATTGAGAATGAATACTTCATTACAATAGTTGGAATATAATCTATGAACAATAGTAGTTTGCAATCTTCAACTTGGCTTTGTTTGCTTTCTATGTGGGTTATGTATTGGGACTCCTAGGACTATAAACTTTTGAACTACATTCAGAAGGTCACCAGTGCCAAACTTAGACACTCTGACTCAGAAGATTGGAGACCAGGACGTCCAGGTCTATGTGACTTTTATGGGAAGATTTAGTTACATGCGTGTTAGTACATTGTAATCAGGCAAATAGATGAATATGGAGGAAGATGATCACAGGCTCACCGTGGGAATTCCCCAGCAGGGAGATTTGGAAGCAGGTGAATCTCTATTATTAGCTGGAGTTAGAAGTCTTTATTTCTTTTGAGAACAAATGAAGTATTAAATAAGTGAAATAAATACAAATAAGTTCGCTGGACTGCCAACAGTTTTGAGTGGGTGGAAAGATTGAGAAGGATCCTGGAGAAAGAAAGCTGACTTTTAAGGCAAGTTTTCCAAAAAGACATCACAGGAGGGAGGGACCAAGGAATCCTTTTTCCGGCTTTATTTTGCTAATGTCATTGATTTTGGAACTATATGAATCCTGTATGAAAAAGATCCCAACTTTATAATGAGTAGTCTATTAATCACGTATGCACGGACTTTTATTTTGGGGGGGAGGGGAGAAAATAATCATCCCCTTAAGACATTTTATTTTCCCTTAATCAATGTCTCATTGCATAATGCGAAATGAATAAAAAATGAAAGGGAACTGGGGTTGGTCAGTGCTGTTTGTGACTGATAATTAGGTGAGGGAACAGAAACCAGGATATTTGATAGCTATGTGGACGTTTTACTTAACACGTCCAAGTTTCAGGTCATCAAACTCCTATTTATGAATAAATGCATGGTATTTATCAGGTTCAATTAAACTAAGACTTATTAACTACTCTTTTCCATATGCTTTCACTTATATCATCATATTTAATATTCCCAGCAATCCCATGAAGCATCATTATACCCCTTTTACAGATTAGAAAATTGAGGTCCAGAGGAGTTAAGAGACTTGTCTTTTTAAGTGCACACAAGGACAAAAGGGTGGACTTGATATCAAAAGCTAAATCTAATGGCTGTCTGATGGCAAGCCCGGTGCTTTTTTCACATTGCCGCCCTACTTGGTTCCAGTTTCTGGGGACCTGAATTCTATCATTGATATTGCCAGCTGACCACTGTGATGTCTTTATTTGAGAAAATCCACCCAGCATGTCCAAAAAGCCTGGTGAGGTGACCTAATTTATAAGAGGATCCAAAAAAAAAAAAAAAAGCCTACCAAAAAATCTGATATTTTTCTAGCAAATAGAATAATCATAAAGCAGAAAGAAGCATTTTTGTGTATTTTGAAATTGTCACTTCAAATGAGATATTCTCACTTAGTGGAATGAATGTTTTTCATCCAACAATTATAGGCTAGTTTTGAATATACATTTATTTGTAATATTAGTTTCCTGTGAATATTCTGCTTCTTTCTACACTTTGAGATAAATGGACTTTCTTGAAACTTGAGGCCCTAACCATGGCTTAGAAGATCAATTTTAAGAATCTGATGGCATGTCCGAAAAACTTCCATCTAGCCCACATTTCCCTTGGTCATTGCTGTTTCCTTTTTCTCCTTCTGCTTCACTCTATTGTACTGTATTTTACAGCTGCTTTTAGCCTCCTGACATTCCTCTCATTAAATTAACTGTCACTTAGTGTCTCTTCTCCTTTTCAAGTACTGCATCGCTTCCCAACACAGCCAGCCCACCCTAATGGCCTCCCAGTCCCTCTGAAATCTTTCCATCATCGTCCTATGGTGAGCTGGCTACGAGCAACAGCAGTGTCGGGTCTTTTCCATGAAACAGCGAACACTGTTCACATACACGGTGGGTTGCTAGGGCTTTGTAAAGGAAGCAGCATTCTTGCTTCATAGGATCATGGGATTTTGTTTGCAGGGCCTGATTTGGAGCCTTCTTCTAATGGGGTGTGACTCAGAGGGACATGATGTTCCTAGACTGGCTGCATGAATTTGGAAGAGGATCAAGGAGACCAGGAAAGACTGGGAGACTGAGAGGCTCCACAGTGCAAATTGGGCCAGTTTTCATGCTTGCCCTCAGTGAAGAAGGCTCATTTCACCCTCTGTGCTTTTGCCCTCTTCCCGCATCCTTTTACTGAAAGGTAGCTCTTCCTTTCCCATCCTTACCTGGCATACGAGTATTTCTATCCGTTCTTCAGTCCCAGCTCAAAGACTACCCACGGAAACACCTTTATTGACTTTCCTGTGGCATGTGATGCTCCATTCTGTGTTCCCAGACAGCTTGAGTAGACCATGTACCTTGTATGTGGTAATTACTTGTTTATGGATTTGTCTCTAACTGAGTTTGGAGCCCCTATTACTGTCTGTGCCTTCTTGGAGTGCAGTAATTCTTGATAGATATTTATTAAATGAGCCGATGGGCTTCCCTCCTGTCCCCAACTTTCTCTAACTTGGGCCAGGGTTTTTGTTTAGTTTGGTTTTTGTCTAACAAGTGGCTGAGAACAATCCACACAACACGTTCAACACTCTGGAATGGAGGTCACAGAACTACGCAAGTTTCACCCATTCCAAACAAGAAGATGAGTTTTCTCTTTCTCAATCCCTTAGGGCCAGACTCAGTTTGGCAAAGATGATAATTTGTGTATGATTTCAGACCTAACAAACTTTCTGATTTAAAGTAAAAGCTAACTTAATATTCCTAATTGCTTCTTGGAATCTGATCTTGGCAAGATTAATAATATACAAAACATTGTGAAGTAAGGTAATTCTTGTGGAATTTTAACTGAGTGAAATGAAATGCCAGGGATCTCATTTTCAAAAAGGTCCCCAGTGTTTTGTAGCCCCCTCTTAGCCAGTGCACAGGCTTTTAATTGTTAGCCTGAAAGCTCTGCCCTTTGGTGAGATACCCTGAAAAGTAATCCCACTGCAGGGGAAACCCTCAGGGACCGTTAAAAAAACACTTCCAATTTACATACATTTCCCCAAAATACTCGAACAGTGAACCAGAAGAAATGTGGATTTCACCTGTATGTTAAAAACAAGTTTTCTGGTTGCCTAGTGATTGAAGGGGTGATGGAAATAGACTTTGAGTGACCCCATTTGCCTGCTGTACCATGTGAGCCTTGATTCAAGTAGCGAAGTCCAAACAAAGATACCAGCCAGGTGGCTGGGAGGTTCAGATGTCTTGCTCGGAAGTGTGGCTAGAGTTAGTGCTTTGGCAACAACTGGGGGTGGCTCTAAGGTGTTGGTGTCCAATACAGGATATAGTAGTCACAGGTTATATGTGGTTATTTACATTTAAATTAATTAAAATGAAATGAAATACAAATTCAGTTTCTCAGTTGCTGAGCTGCATTGCAAATGCTCAGTGGCCACATTTGACTGCTGTGTTGGCCACCACAGATATCAGTTGCCATCACTGTAGAAAGTCCTATTGGGTAGTGCTGGTCCAAGGACCTGGAAGCCTGTAACGTTACATCTGCAAGATGCCTGACTTTTCCGGAATGGCCAGGAGCAGTCCCAGGAGGCACAGCTTAAAATAGAGAGGGAGGTGAAGAATAGAGCTGGTTTGCCTGTGGCCAGGGTTTGGGTGATGCCCTTGGGTACAACTAGCAGGTTTGAAACATAGATAGTGTAGGGGGAGGAAATGGAGTGTTTTAAACTCAAGTTGAAATCTAAGTTTTCATGTGACTAAAGCATGTCAGGACCTGTGTTGGTTGCTTTAACCTTTGTTACTTTATTTCTGCCTCTATGACAGTGGCTGCTTGCCTGCTTTTTGCAGATGAGAAAACTGAGGCTCAGAGACATTAAGTAAATGTAAAAGGCCACAGAGTGGCAGGGTCCCAGATGGAACATGGTGCTTGTCACTCTTAAGTTTCGTGCTTTTCTGGTTTTGGGGGTGAGGAAGGAAGTAGGCTACAGGTGAGCAAGGGACCGATAGTTAAAAGGGGAGATACTAACTTGAAGAAATGGACCTGGTTGCTCCAGCCACTGGTCTCACAGGGCCTGGGTAGTGCTTCGTCACCGGCTGAGGGTCTGTTGTCTGTTGTCACGGGCTGATGCTCACGTGGATGTTTCTTCTATGGGAAGCTGAATGAATGGAATGAAGATCTGCTGAATCTAGAATCAAAGATGAAAATATAACAATAATGATTATCATTATTATGTAGTAGATCCTGGTGATTTTGCCCGATACTGTTCCAACCATTTTGGTGGGTAAGTTACCTGATTGCCCATACTATCCCCATACTACCCCATGAGGTAGATACTGTTATCACCCCTACTTTTATAGTTGAGGAAACTGAGGTTTGGAGAGAGAAATTGTCTAAGATCACACAGTGAGGAAGTGGCACCTTAGAAACCATCACCTCCATTTGTAGCCAACTCGGAGGGCCTTGGGGCGAGGTGGGTGCTACAAACGCATGAAGTCGCTGAACGTATCGCAGTAGGGAACAGTGGAGAGCTGGAGTGCACGCTCAGTCTAATGTGTCATAGTCACACAGCACCAGCAACACCTCTGTGAGGCCCAGCCAGAACTCACCTGCAGGTGGCATATTGCTGACTAGCAGAGAGTTTGCAACTATTCATTTTTCAGATGTTGAAGCACAGGCCTCAAGGCATGAAATGACTCACCCAGTGCCTCCTAGAAGAAGTGGCAGCCCCAATGTCCAGCACCCATTATAAATCTGTCCTTGCCTCTGGTACTACAATTCTAACCCCTTCTTGGGACAGCTGGTTCTCAAGGGGACACTGCTGACAAGTTTCCAGAGGCATTTGGGCATTTGTGTGAGTCAGTATAAACACTGTCTTCTGTCATCCATGTCACTTCAGCCATGCCATGTGTGTCTTGGGTTGTGTGGGAGTCAGGTTGATAGAGGAAGGGCATCGGGGGGTCGAGAAGAAGATTCTAGTCTTTAAAATCATGCCTCAACGCTGATCTCTTCCTGTGCTTCGAAGAGCCTTTTGTTTTAGAAAAGAAAAGGAAATGTAAACATGGCTCCTTCAGGGCTACAGATATATCTGGGATCCTCCATCCAGGCCATGTGGATTCTGGGTATGGAATTTGCATCCTTTTTACATGGGCTCTTTGGTACCCAGGGCCACTGTTACTCTCCACTCAGTGGAAGGTGGATGGCGGGTTTGGAGGGCTCAGCCATTTCTTTCTGATGGGAGGACTGAGAGGTGAGGTGAGATGTTATCAAGCCCACTGAGGCATAGGGCTGTGATTCTAGCCTAGAGAACCAGGAGTCTGTCTACCGCCTCTTCTCAGCGGAGCCCAGGAGAAGGGACCGAGGGACTTGTAATGCATATTCTGACCCTCCTCCTCTTCCGCCTCTTGCTTCCCCACGTTGGGAAGCACCCAAACTGGCACTCAGATTGCACTTTACAAAATGCACGTGCTTTGACTCCTGCCAAATACCTTTGTGAAGGATATTATATTCAGCCCCATTTTACAGATGAGGAAACAGAATCTTAGAGGGCAAGTCATATAGAAAAAAGTAGTTTGAATCCAGTACGCCTAAATCTTAAGGCCATGCTCCTTCTATGCCATGACTCTCATGGAGGGCACTGTAAATTTAGACAGCTGCAGGCCACCGTAATTTGGCCACATCTTAATCCTGTGCCCATGAGTACCTAGCTCTGAGCAGGAGGCTCAGGCACGCCTGTTGCTCTCATAGACCTGCTGTGCTCTCTGAAACCTTAAAGGTGGTTTCCTGCCAATCATATTAAATACATAGCGTCTATAGGAGTATGAATTCCTTACTCGTATCGTTCACACATCATTTTCTGTAAATGCTAACCGTGTGAAGAGTAATTCACTGTCCGCTCTCACTTTATGCTAATCACTCATTTCCTCCTTCCTTCTTTAACCTCTGATTGTCTCCCCTTCCTTTTGCTTTTCTGTTTCTCCCGTTTATCTGTGAGGGACAAGAGACCCCCGTTGGTTATTAGGTACCACATGCAGTTGTGAAATGGCTCCTAGAGTGAATGTCAGCCTGCGAGAGAGGAGCTATGGCATCAGCTCCATCGTAATGACCACCCCATGCTTCCTGGGGTGGGAAGCAGTCAGGAGCCTTCCACGGCAGATGCCCTCCCTGTCAGGTGCAGTTGCTGAAGGGAGAGGTGGGCAGCAGGTTATGTGGCACTTGGTAGATCCCTGCATGTCAGAGCTGCTTTCCTCTCTGTCTGCCCGCCCCGCACACTGTTTGTGGTTGAGCTTTGTCGTCCTGACGGCATGGGCCTGCCGCTTTCCAGCTATAAGCTTTCTCCATGAGGAGATGGAAAAAACAAACAAACAAATAAACAAACAAACCCAGAAGGAGAATAAAGAGCTCAAATGAACAGGTGCTTGAATACCTACCTCTGTGTGTCTGCAGCTTGTCCACTTCCTGCAAGGGAGAGACCACAGCGATTGACTCCCAGCGTCCTTTGAGAAATCGTTGCCACCACTCTGTCATCGTGAGGGTGGCTGCGTGTGCCCCGGAGTGGAGGGGGAGCCTCAGGCCTAGATTAGCCCTCCTGACAAAGGGAGAGAGAAACCACGGAAGACAAGGGACCCTCCACAAAGCCAGAAGATAGGATTTTGATGTATTGTTTGAGGTTAGCAGGTAGCCAAGGAGAACTGTGTAAAGAATAATAAATACTGACCCACCTCCACAGCGGTTGTGGGCGGGTCCCCGTTTCCTAGGCTGTGAGGTCAGAGCGAACTGAGACTAATTCACTTTCCTGGCGGAGGCGCCCTTGCAGCAGGTTCTCCCGGTCTCCTTCTCCCCGCCTCCAACTTCTGCCAGAGAATCTGATGCTTCCTGAAGGGCCCCGTGAGGCTGAATCACCTGTGTGATCATTCATGCCTTCTTTTAATCAGAAATATCATTTTATTCTGCTTCAGACTGATTTTCTCTCTTTTTTTCCTTCTAATTCTGTGCGAAATGCTAGATATATGAAAAGGAATGGGATATGGTTGTTTTTTGGAGTTGTTCCTGGTCTAGTTGAGGAGATAGACAAGACTCAACATGGTACTGTCACAGCAGAGGTATCTACAGGGTCTGATATGAGAACAGATAGCGGCCTGGAGGAGGGCCAGACCAAGGAAGTGCGGGAAGGGTTGGACAGGCCTTTTAAGCGAAGGGGATGCCAGAACTGGCTAGAGAAGGAGAGAAGGAAAGGGTGTCTGAGGCCCCCTTCAGCAAGAGTTAAGGCAAGGAGATGTCAGAAAGCACGAATTTGGGAATTTTCAAGTAAGGGTCAATGCGTTCGGAGTGGATGGGGCACCAAGGGGTCATGCTCTGAGAGGCAAGTGAAAATCTATGAAAGATGCAAACCGCAAAGATCATTGTCCGTCATGCTAAGGGATTAATTTGAACTACATCCTGAGAGCTGCAGGAATCCACTGAAGAATCTTTGAACGGAGGAGTAGTGACACAGTGAGAATTACATTTTATTAAAAAAGCTTCCTTGGGAAACGGTGTGTAAGAGTGCGGCTCAGAGCGGTGTGAACTGGTGGCAGAGCTCATTTAGAGGCTTTCACAGAGATCCCGGCCAGAAAAGATGCAGGTGTGAGCTAGAGCAGTGACCAGGAGATGAGGTCAAGGGAGGACCTGGGCAAAAGGATTAGCCGTGGGCAGGAGGGGCTGCACCTTCTTTGGGACCAGAGGGAAGGGACAGAAGAGACTGCATATTGCGAGGATAATTACGTCCACATGTTTTTCCCATTTCATTAAACAAGTCCAATTTAATTTTCATCCTTGCACCTAACACCAAGGCATTATAATGGCATTGACTCTTGTAAATAGTCTCTGGAAGAAATTTGGGGGTATTTCTTTGTGTGTCCTATCAGTTTTATAAGACTCTAAGCTCTTTCAGGGAGGGCACACAACGTAATTTACCCATCTGTTATGTGCTGCATTCAGCACACCAGGAATGCTTAATAAGTATTTAATAATAATAAGATCTGAGCCTCAGGAGCATTATTATATTTGTCAGTGAAGGAGTAAGTCGGTTCAGAAGCAGTTTGTCTAAGTTTAAATTTTATAAGAAAAAAAATCTCATCTTTGAACTTAGTTAGGAACGTATTGAAACCCATTCCCAAAATACAATATAAAATGGCTTCTGCTTTTGATTTTCCTATGTAAATATTTTAGTTGGCTTAAGTGTAGCTTGTTTCTTAAAATATAGGAGATGGTATTTCTTTGTTGTTCAGTAATCTCTGACCATCACTCAATGTGTCTTTAGAAATAGAGCTTTTGACAAAGAGGGTTGATATTTCCTAACTCAGGTATCTTTTCTAACTGTTCTGATATTTATATAAATCAGAATGGCCACCATTAGTTTGTCTCTTATTTGCAACATCCTTTCCTCTCTCGTATTTACCTCCTTGTCACATTTATCTTTACTATTTCTGGGTCTTCCTTCACATCTCACAGTTCTCTTCTCCATTTCCTTCCTGAGTCTTTCTAGTCTCTGTTCCAATTTAATGATGAGGAAGATGTCAGCCATCGGGCCACTGCATGCAGAGTATTTTCATGATGCACCAATACTGGGCCCCAGACTGTGCTGTGCTGTCTGTTACGATGCCTCCAGTTCAGATATTTCCCCGGGACTTTGATAAGCCTGAGCAGAAAGTCTTACTGGATTTAAGAACAAAGCTCAGTATTTCCTATCCTCCTCCTACATTTGGGCTAGGACGGACACACAACACACGTCCAGTGGCTTAACACATAACCCGAGGGTTGTTATTACTAAGCATTGCAATGTGAATAACAGACTTCTGATCTCTATATGTCGAATCTAGGTAGTCCTTATCAAAAATAACTTCTCATGAGTGGGTAGTGTTCATTTTTATGTACTTGGGTTGTTCCCACAGCCCATCCAAGGTTTTCATATGGACTTCTACACCTATAAGATGTAGTAAGTCAAGTTTAAATGAAGCCGTATTGATCATGGACTGCCTATGCCATGGCGTTTGGAGCGCCAAAATTTTGCCTCTTGTGCTGCCCAAAGATCAGTGGCTTTGATCCAGCTTTGGCAAAGTAGAAGGAGAGAAGGAAATATCCTTTTGTCGTTTTCCTGGAGCCTGCCCTCATTACAGAGTATGACCCAGTGCCTGTTTATACTAAGCACGATGTGTATACACAATCCCAGGGCTCCTTCTGATCACTTTCACTACTTACCAAGGGTTTCTCGATTCCACTAAAGTGGCCCTTCTCTTTTGGAGCGGTCCAGCAGTGTGTTTAGTGCTGTGCAATTAACAGACCACTTTGAATGTACTTTCTTCCGTTCTAGGCAATCACTGAATACACGAGGGTGCATTTTGTGAGAAGTCTCAAGCAAGAGGACATGACTTGAAACGAGTCATTTGAAAAACTGTAGAAGGAAGTGAAGGTATTTAACTTGTAGGAGAGAAGGTCAGGGCAAGACATGACAGTTTTCTTCAAGCATTTGAAATGTTGTCATATGGAAGGAGATTAAAGTTGTTCTCTGTCTCCCCAAGGAGCGGAACAAGGTACAAGGTAAAGTTCAGTTCATTATAAGGAAGGACTTTGGAGGTGATAGTTAAGAAGTTTTGCATTGGAATTAAGCTTCTTGAATTGAAATCTGCCACCTGCCATTTATTAGCCATAGGAATTTGGGTAAAAAGTTTTAACCCTTCTAATCTTTAGGTTCCTTATCCATAAAATGGGGATAATATTAGTATCTATCTCATGAATTATCATGGTTATCTGATGACATGTGCCAGTTAAATGCTTTTATTCTGATGCACACTGAGTGCTTGATAATGCTGGTAGTTATTAACAATCTCAAGACAGTATGTGTTTGTAACAACAGATTTCAGCATTTCCTATTACAGTTGACATTATAACATTCTTCTTTTCAAGTTTGGAATTCTTTGGAATATTTATGTGTGGTTTCTTATTTTTTATTTTTTTTCCCTTGGCTGAGGAGGGTTGGTGGAGAACTGGGAAAGTTTATTTTCTAGAATAATTTAAATGGCATAGATATTTCTGTGATGTTTAAGAAAAGGAAATTTTACAGTCATGAATTCACAGTAACTGGAACGTGAGATAAGATTAATGGAGTTGCCATTCTGACCCAGGGAAAGTTGAAATAGGATTTTTTTTTTTTAACTGATGAAAAGTTAAGTTTTAGGGGTTTTATTTATTTTGTTTTATTTAGTTTCAGGTACAAAACAACCTAGTGATTAGACATTTACACCCCCCACAAAGTGATAACCTCCCTCCCAGTGTACTACCCCTCTGACATCATACATAGCTGTTACTATGCCACTGACTATATTCCCTATGCTGTACTTCACTCCCATGAATATCGAATATACATTCAATAGAATAATGGAGTATATATATTCAATAGAATAGAATATATATATATACACATATATATTTAATTATAGTTTGCATTCAGTATTATTCTACATCAGCTTTAGGTGTACAGCGCAGTGGTCGGGCATCAGCGCAGTCTGTGACGTGATCCCCCCGACGAGTCCAGTGCCCGTCTGGCACCCGACACGACCTTTGTAATATTATTGGTTATATTCCCCACACTGTGTTTTACATCCGTCCCCGTGACTATGTTCTGACTACCAATCTGTGCTTTCTAATCCCCTCACCTTCTCCCCCATCCCTCAAGCCCTCTCCCATCTAGTCACCAACAGTTTGGTACCTGTATCTCTGGGTCTATTTCTGTTTTGTTTGTTCATTTATTCTGTTCTTTAGATTCCACATATAAGTGAGATCATAGGGTATTTGGCTTTCTCCGTCTGACTTATTTCACTTAGCCTAATAGTCTCGAGGTCCATCCATGTTGTTGCAAGTGGTAAGATTTCATTCTTTTTCATGGCAGAGTAATACTCCATTGTATAAATGTACCATAATTTCTTTATCCAATCATCTGTTGATGGGCATTTCAGTTGCTTCCATATTTTGACTATTGTGAATAGCACTGCAGTAAACATAGGGTGCATATTTTTTTTTTTTCGAATTAATGTTTTGGATTTCTTTAGATAAATACCCAGCAGTGGAATTGCCAGGTCATAAGGTAGTTCTAGTTTTAATTTTTTGAGGACTCTCCATACTGTTTTCCATAGTGGCTGCACCAATCTGCAATCCCAATTTGCACGAGAGTTCCCTTTTCTCCACATCCTCGCCAGCACTTGTTGTTCATTGATTTATTGATGACAGCCATTCTGACAGGAGTGAGGTGGTATCTAACTGTGGTTTTTATTTGCATTTCTCTGATGATAAGTGATGTTGAGCATCTTTTTGTATGTTTATTGGCCTCTTTAGAGAAATGTCTCTCCATGTCCTCTACTGAAGTTTTAAGATTTTTAAATATAATACACATTTCCAACTAAGACATTCATAGGCAGTAATAAATAAAATGCCATTCATGCACACTCTAAAGAAAAGGATGACTTGTTTTATCCTGAATTTTAAGAAATATTGAAATAAAAAAATCTGTCATTTTCAATGAATCCTTGTTTATAAAATAGAGTCTTACCATTTTAGCCATTTTAAAAACTTGAGGTTTAACATACATACACACAGTAAAGTGAACAAATCTGAAGTATACAGCTCGATGAATTTTTACATACGTATACACCCGTACAACCACACACAGATAAAAAGAAAACATTTCCAACAAGCCAGACAGTTCCCTTGTGTCCCTTTCTAGTCAATACGACCTCCTGTTCTGATGTAACCACTATTTAGACTTCTGTCAACCTTATGCGTACATAAGTTTTGCCTGTTCTTGAGCTTCATATAAAGGAAATCAAGCAGTATGTACTTGTGGTTGGTGGCTTTTGCTTATTAACATCGTACCTGAGATTCTTTTGCGTTGTTGCATGTAACTAGTCTATGCAAAGAGTTTGTTATTTTTAAATGGTTTTCCATATTACAGATAAACCTTTGGAAGAAATGTGAAGCTGGAAGAAGTCTTACACAATTTCAAGTCCATGTGCTTTGATTTACAAATGAAGCATCTAACATTGAAAGATAGTACCTTGCAAAGTTAACTAATGCCCAAGTAGCATGGTGTGCTGTATCTTCACAGAGACAGATCTATTACAAACATTATTTTCAGTAAGTCATACGCATAGTGTCTGAATTACAGATACAAAATATGTTGAAGAACACTTTGGTTGTTTCCATGTCTTGACCACTGTGAGTAATGCTGCACTGAACATCGGGGTACATGTCTTTATGGATAAATGTTTTCAGATTTTCTGGGGTAGATAACCCAGAAGAGGGATTGCTGGGTCATATGATAATTCTGTTCTTAAGTTTTTTGAGGAACCTCCATACTGTTTTGCATAGAGGCTGCACCAATCTGCGTTCCCTCCAACAGTGCATGAGGGTTCCTTTTTCTCCACAGCCTCTCCAACTCTTGTTATTACTTATCTTGTTGATAATAGCTATTCTAGCTATTCTAACAGGTGTGAGGTAGTTATCTCATTGTGGTTTTGATTTGCATTTCCCTAATAGCTAGTGAAGTTGAACAATTTTTCATATATCTGTTGGCCAATTGTATATCTACTTGGGAGCAATGTCTGTTCAGGTCTTCTGCCCATTTTTTAATTGGATTTGTTATTGTTGTTGTTGTTGTTGTTGAGTTGTATGAGTTGTTTATATATTTTGGATATTAACCCCTTATAGGAGGTGTTTGCACATATCTTCTCCCATTCAGTTGGTTGCCTCTTTGTTTTGTTGATGGTTTCTTTTGCTGTGCAGAAGCTTTTTTGTTTGATATAGTCCCATTTATTTATTTTTGATTTTACTTCCCTTGCCTTTGAGGTCAAATTCATCTCTGAACACAATGTCCATAAGTTTAGTACCAATGCTTTCTTCTATACAATTTTCAGGTCTTTGATCCATTTTGAGTTAAGTTTGGTATATGATGACACATAGCAGTCTAATTTCATCCTTTTACACGTGGCTTTCCAACTTTTCCAGCACCATTTATTGACGAGGCTTTCTTTTCTCCATTGTATGTTTTTGGCTCCTTTGTCGTAAATTATCTGCCCATATATATGTGGATTTATTTCTGGATTCTCAATTCTATTCCATTAGTCTGTGTGTCTCTTTTTCTGCTAATACCGTGCTATTTTGAGTATTGTCACTTTGTAGTATAAATTGAAGTCAAAGAATGTGATAGCTACAACCTTGTTCTTTTTTTCTTAGGATTGCTTTGGCTATCTGGGGTCCTTTGTGATTCCATACAAATCTGATGATTTTTTTTGTTCTGTTTCTTTAAAAATGCCATTGGCATTTTGATGGGGATTGCATTAAATCTGGTATTGCTTTGCGTAATATGGCCATTTTAATTATGTTGATTCTTCCAATCCATGAACAAAGTGTCTTTCGATGGATAATTGGATAAAGAAGATGTGGTACATATATACAATGGAATATTACTCGACCATAAGGAAAGATGAAATACTGCCATTTACAACAACATGGGTGGATCTTGAGATTATCAAGTGAATAAGGCAGACAGAGAAAGTCGAGAACCATATGACTTCACTCATATGTGGGATATAAAACTGAAAACAACAAACGAACAACACAAACAAAGAAACAAAAATTCATAGACACAGACAACAGTTTAGTAGTAACCAGAGGGTAAAGGGTGAGAGGGTTGATAGAAGAGGGAAAAGGGGGTCAAATATATGGTGATGGCGGGAGAACTGACTGGGTGGTGAGCACACAATGCAATATGGAGATGATATATCATAGGAATGTACGCCTGAAACCGATATCATTTTACAAACCAATGTCACCCCAATAAATTTAATAAATTTTTAAAAGTGTGAATTATTTAAATTACTATTTACTGGTACAAAATAATCCTATTCACTATTGGACTGGCTTCTTGGGTGATATACACATTGTAACAATGACTTATTTATTTTGCTGAAATTATTGTTTATTATTATAAAACATGTGTAGATGTTTACTAAGAGCCAGGCACTTTGTAAACCCTTTTACGTATATTAGTTCAGTTAACCCTTTACAAATAAACTGGGGCTCAAAAATATCCAATTAGGAAGTGGCAGAAGCACTATTTAGATGCAGGTGATCTGACTCCAGGCCACTCTACTAAACATTTTTTTTTTTTTTGACAATGACATTTTTTTAGAAGAGTTTATTCTGATTTTCCAGATAAGGAAATCATCATTATCATGCCCATTCACACAAACTGTAAAGCCCTATGTACAAGAAAATGGAATTGCCAGACTATATCCTAAACACACACATTCTCTCTCTCTCTGTCTCTCTCTGTCTCTCTCTCTGTGTCTCTGTGTCTCTGTCTCTGTCTCTGTCTCTCTCTCTCTGTCTCTCTCTCTCTCTCTCTCTCTCACACACACACACACACTCACAAGGCACATATAATACAGCAACCATGTGAAAACCACACATTTCCAAGGATATAACCATTCATCTCTACATCATCAAGTGGGTAATTGTTACTGAAACTCAAAATGTCGTTCTTTGGCTTGAATGAATGTAGCAAAACTATATAGTAAGGAGATGGGAGGCAATGGAAGGGTGGTTAAGAATTGCCTGTCAGTGGGCAATGCACTTACAGCTTTGATACTGGAGGACAGGAGGTAAGGCTTAGAGTGCCATGGATTTGTTTATCGTTAGGAGGCCAGGTACAAGGTGGAGTATATTAAATGACAGAGTACAAAGAAATGCCATTCATCACTGGGAATATGGTAATCTGGATGTTCAGCCTAACTCTCTGGCTGAAAACAAATGGAATACTGGATAAAAAGCATGTTTTAAAAACATCAAATTGCTGTAAGAAAATGAAACTCAGGAGGCTAAAATTCAAGAGAGGGAAAAGCATTGGGAGATCCATTTACCCAATGGTATTTGCCGACCTTAGAAATTGACCTGCAGTTTTGATGGCCTGGCAGGAGAGGGCAGACAAGAAAGGTTGGAACTCAGCCCATGTCGGGTGCCTAGGAAAACCCTCCCATATATGTAAGCTGGAATCTCTGAACCAGAAATAACCTGTATCAGATTCCCCTGGCAACTCTATGGAATGTGGAAAACTGCCTTGAGACCTAGCAGAAGGGGGCTAGGAGTGGGGAAGTGAAAGAAAACTTGTCCCTGAGAAGTTGTAACCGCAGCTGGGTCTTAGCCTATCAGAGTACTTGCAACCCACATTTGCGTAAATTGTCAAGAACCCTGCAGAAGGGAATTTAGTTTGAGGTGGTTCTGGGTTCGTAGTACTCTTAGGCACCCGGCAGAAGCAAATGCAAAACTTCTTCGCAGGAAGACCTCTTTATCCTAGAAGACTGGGAACTACCTCCCACGTCCATTTTCAAGGGTGGTGAGCTGTATCATCAAAGATAACTAATACACAACAAAACCAGCATGAACTAGAAGAAACAAGAGAGTGAAGAGACAGACCAGTAACATCTCCAGACTTTGGAATCATCAGACATATATTACGAAACAACTACAGTTGACCCTTAAACAACATGAGGGCTAGGAGCACTGACCCCTGTGCACTGGAAAATCCACATATAACGTTTGACTTCCCTGAAATTTAACTATTAATAGCCTACTGTTGATTGAAAGCCTTATTGATAATGTAAAAAATTGATGAACATATATTTTGTATTTATGTGTATTCTGTATTCTTACAATAAAGTAAACTAGAGAAAAGAAAATGTTATTAGGAAAATAAAGAAGAGAAGATACATTTACAGTTCTGTAAATATTTATTGAAAAAATATGCAGATAAGTGAACCTGCACAGTTCAAACACATGTTGTTCAAAGGCCAAATATATACTTACTGTAGAAGTAAAACTATCTTTAGGAACTAGGAGAGTATAAAACATATTCTAGAAGATTTGTGAAAGAACCAGCTAGGGATTTTAGAATTACTGCTGGGGCTGTCCAGCGAGCAGGTGGGCACCCACCGTGCACATGACCCTGGCCGTGGCGCACAGCCTGCTGGGGTTGGATGCTCTGGCCTACCGGGGCCTGCACCATGGGGCGAATGTCTGTGTCCACCTCTGACATGCCTGAGAAGAAAGGGAGCCCAGATGCTCAGAAGCTGGTCCTGAGCCTATCCGTGAGGCAGGGTGCTGGATCCGGAAAAACCAACACCTGCCCAAGGTTCAGCTACCTGCTCCGAGGTGGAGCTGCCACCACTGCTGCTGTGTAGTTTATCCTGTACTCTGTTTCCTCCTGCTCATTCCCCTTCTTCTCAGGGCTCCAGTCAGGTGGATCCATTCTGCTCACAGCCAAATGCTTGGGACCTGCAATGAAACTGAAAAAGGACAGATTAACAGGAAAAAAGAAAGGACACCTGAGAGATAATTTGCTGCCTTCGCTGGAGTCACATGTACGTAAGTGACAATTTACAGAAAGTCAACTCTTCATCTTGATGGGTGGCAACCCTTTTCAGCCGAAAAATAATTTAAAAAAATGACAGAACTATTTAGCGCGTGTGAAGAAGAGCTCAAACCATGGCAGAAGAAAGTAAAAGAGGGTGAGGAGGAGGATGATGAGCCGATCTTTGTTGGAGAGGGATCACATTCAAAATCAGCAATTTCAAATATTTGGAACACAGTAAACTGCAGCTTATATTTGAGGGGAATAAAAAATGAAGCATTCAGTTGCGGTATGACTGCTGCATTCAAGCCTACAGGTCAACACTACCTGAACCCAGCATCAAATCCGATGGCCGCCTCCCCAGCCAGTTTTCATCCTAAATCTAGATCATCAGATAGTTGGTATTGTTTAGCCATTGTCTAAAGCAGTAAGTGTTTCTGAAACTACAAGTCAGTTCAGGGATACATTGGATTTTATTTATGCATCTGGACTATCATGGGTAGTCATCCAGTAGAAGCATAATCAGCCTCAGAAAATGTCACCATCTTTATGATAGCTCACCCAGAAACTAACTACCCAACCTGTTCGTAAATCAGGTAACATGCTTAAATTAAATGGGTACAGTACTGAAAACTGCTGTCAAAGCATGAATAAAAGTATAATCAGGAATAAATATTACATTACGGCAAACTATTTAAGATTATAAATAGTTTGGTTCAAGTGTTCTTAGTTCTTAATGGGAAAATTGTTGAGATACTATTGTAGCTTTTTATTCTGAAAACATACTTCATAGTTTAGTTTAACAAACTCTTAACAAAAAGTAATCATTAATGGTAATATTTAATATTTATTGAGCTATTAATATTTGTAAGGCTTTGTGCTAAACACTGTACATAAATTAATCTGATTTAATTTTTAAACATCCCTATAAAGTAGACATTATTATTATTATTATTGTTTCATAGTTAAGGGAAGTCTCACAGAAATAAAATAATTCGCTCAAGGTCAATTGATAGATCTGGGATTTCAATACAGACTAATCCATAGTTTATACGTATATGCATACATACATATATATGTGTTGTGTATTAATGCATACATAAAAGAACAAATAGAAGCATTGCATTTGGGCAACAGTTTCCAAAGTGTAGTTTTCAATTCCCTAGGCTTCCCTGGAGACTGTCTTATGGGTTTTGGAGTCAACACTAATAGTAATACGAAGATATTGTTTTCATTTTCAAGGTTGTTGACATTTTCACAGATGACACAAAAGCAACGGTGGGTAAACTGATCGTACCTTAGTATGAATCAAGACAGTGGTACCAAGCTATACTAGTAGTTTTTGTATTAGTCACCACCATGCACTCACAATAAAAATATTCCAGTCATACTCAATTTCCTTGGTGAAGTATGAAAATCTCATTAATTTTGTTAACTCTCTACCCTTGAATATTTTGTGGATGAAATAAGTAGTATGCATAAAGTACTTCTGTATCTGATAGATCATGGTTATCTTGAAGAAAGGTTATACTAAATGTTATACTTGAAGCATAAGGAACATGAGCCCAGATGAAAGGGCTAACATGCAAAATAGAGTAAAGAACAAGGAATGAATAAGTGACTGAATTTAAGTGAATATTAACCATTTACAACACCAATAAAAATGACTAATAGTGATAAAATTAATAATGGGTCAAGTACATTTTGATTACAAAATGTATAAATTAAGTAGTGAGGTTGATGAGGTTAAAATGCCTTAAGATTCTTATATTTCTGAGAGAAGGGCAAAGATATTAACTTTAACCTTTAATAAATTAAGTAGACATTTTAATTTCTAGGCTGACTGCTGAAACAACAGAAACTGAGTGTATTACTTACAATTAGAACATAGGAACTAAAAATGACAAAAATATTCAATCATCCAAAAGAAGGCAAAGAAAGAGGAAGAAAAAAAGAAACACAAGAAAGGTAGAACAACTAGAAACCACGAAATAAGATGATAAGGTTAAGCCCATTAATTATAGAAACTAAAAATGTTCTAATTAAAAAGAAATAATCACCAGATTTGATTTAAAAAATCTGACTCTGGGTGGTGAACACACAACGTGGTATATAGATGATGTATTACAGAATTGTAAACCTGAAACTTATGTAACTTTGCTAACACTTGCCACCCCAATGAACTTTAATTAAAAAAAATCTAATGATATGCTACTCATAAGTGACATATGTAAAACATAAGGATACCAAAAGAATGAATATGAAAAGTTGGAAAAATATATACCATGCAATATTAGCCAAAAGAATGCTACTGTAGCTATATTAGATACACTTATCAGAATAAGGATGTGTATAAAACTTGTACATTATATGAACCTAGTAACATGACTTTGAACTATATGATATAAAAAAATATCAGTTGCAGAATGAGAAATAAAAACATTCACAATTATGATAGAAGATTTAAAAAAATACTTCTATTAATCACTGATAGAACAAGGCAACAAAATATCACTTTGGATATAGATTTGACCAATATGATTAACAAACTTGATATAACAGATATTTACAGAGTGCTACAGTAGAAAGATGCAGAATACAATTGTTTTTTCAAGCATTTGTGGAACATTTAAGACATTGATCATTTACTAGAACTTAAATCACACCTCAGTGAATTTCAAAGGACTGAAATAAAGGTCAAAAAGACCTTATTCTCTCTGATCACAGTGCAACTAGCTAGAAATCAATAACAAAAAGATAACTAGAAAATCTAATATATTTGGGGTAAATAACTCATGTGTTGAAAGAGAAATCATAATAGAAATTTAGAAACTGTTTTGAATTGAACAATAACAAAAATGTTACATATCAGTATATGTGGGATGCAGATAAAACAGTCCCTGGAAAGAAATTTATGGTCTTTATAGTTTATATTAAAAAGAAAAAGACTGAAAATTAATAAGCTAGACATCTGTCTCATGCAGTTAGATAAAGAGAAATAAAATAAAGTAGAAGACTGTAGAAGGAAAGGAAATAATCAAGATATGAGTATAAGTGAAAGAAATTGATAATAAATGTATAATATAAAGTATTCACAAAGTGTAAAGTTTTTTGATAAAAATCTGACACATTTACAAACATCAGTCAAGGCCAGTCATGAAAAATATGATAAAAGACACATGTAATCAATCTAAGGATTAAAAAAGAGGATAACACTGTAAATGTTACATAAAATAAACAGATAAGTAGTTATTATAAAAACTGTATGCTGATGAATGTGAAATTTAGTTGAAATAAAAAATTATTAGAAAATATAACTCACCAATATTGATTCACAAATAAAGAGAAAATGTAAATATGTGTGTTATGATAAACTTTTATACATTTAATTGGTAGTTAAAGAAATATTCCTGAAAAGAAACTGCTAGGCTTAGATGGCTTCATTGGCAAGTTTTGTCCACTGTTACAGGAAGAAAAATTTCACTCTTCTGTTTAAACTCTTCTAGAGAATATAAAAAAAGGTGACAATACCTAGTTGTGTGATGTGTGTGTGTGTTTTAAATGAGGTTTACATAGTCTCGGAACCAAAACTCAGCAAGGGCACTATGAGAGACAAATTATAGGTCTGTTGCACTCATGACATAGATGCAAAATTTAAAAAAAGATGTATATATATACACACACTATATTATAGCATATATATATATATATATATATACATATATATATATATATATTTGCAAATCAATCCAACAATACTTGAAATCACTTCTGTATTATGACCTAGCATTTTCCCAGGAAAGCAAGGTTGGTTTAATATTATGTTATAACATTAATTAAGTTTTCATTGCCGTTTAAGAGAGAAACTGCTAACCATATTAGCAGTTTAAGAGAGAAATATATATTATCATTTAAATAGATGTACAAAAACATTTGAAAATATTCAGCATCCATTTATGATAATGATAAATTGTTAGTAAACCAGATGTAGAAGAGATCATCCTCATTCTGATAAATGTATCTAAATAAACCTATGACATACATGATAATTACTTGTGAAATATGGAAGACGTTATCTTTAAGATCAAGAACAAGATGAGAAAATATAGAAACTAAATTTGCAGACATTACCCTGAGTAATATTTTTACTGATATATCCCCTCAGGCAAGGGAAGTAAAAGAAAAAAAATAAACATATGGTATTACATCAAACTTAAAAGTTTTTTCACAGCAAAGGAAACCATCAATAAAACAAAAAGACAGCCTACTGAATGGGAGAAGATAATTGTCAATGACACATCTGATAAGGGGTTAACATCCAAAATTTATAAAACACTCATTCAACTCAACAGCAAAAAAACAAACAACCGAATTAAAAAATGGGCAGAGGACATGAAGAAACATTTCTCTAAAGAGGACATACAGACGGCCAACAGACATATGAAAAAATTCTCAACCTCATTAGAGAAATGCAAATAAAAACCACAATGAGATACCACCTCACTCCAGTCAGAATGGCTATCATCAATCAATGAATCAACAAACAACAAGTGCTGGCGAGGCTGTGGAGAAAAGGGAACCCGCGTGCACTGTTGGTGGGATTGCAGATTGATGCAGTCGCTATGGAAAACAGTATGGAGGTGTCTCAAAAAACTGGAAATGGAACTACCTTATGACCCAGCAATTCCACTCTTAGGTATCTATCCAGAGAAATCCAAGAGACTAATTAAAAAAAATATATGCACCCCTGTGTTTATTGCAGCGCTTTTTACAACAGCCAAGACTTGGAAACAATTGAAATGCCCATTGGTAGACGACTGGATTAAGAAACTGTGGTACATTTATACAATGGAGTATTACTCGGCCATAAAGAATAATTAAATCTTACACTTGTAATGATATGGATGGACCTAGAGAACATTATGCTAAGTGAAATAAGTCAGATGGAGAAAGACAAATACCATATGATCTCACTTATATATGGAATCTAAAGAACTGAATAAATGAGAAAAGTAAACACAAACAGCCTCAGAGATATAGAGAAAACTGAGGGTTGCTAGGTGGGGGTGGGGTGGGGATGAGGGAGAAGGGGAAGGGATTAGACAACATAAATTGGTAATCACAAGATCGCCACAGGGATATGAAAGACAGTTTGGGGAATATAATCAATTATGTTGTAAAGATTTGAAGAGTGTCAGATGGGCACATGTCTTATTAGGGAGACCACTTCATGGATGGTGTAGATGCTTGACCACTGCACTGTACACCTGAAGCTGAATAATACTGTATATCAACTATAATTTAATATATATATATTGTCACAGGATGTGGAGTACAGCATAGGGAATAGAGTCAATGGAATTGTAATAGATACATACAATGTCAGAGGGGCAATAGATTGGGGGAAGGGGGTTTTCACTTTGTGAGGGGTGAAATGTCTAACTATTACATTTTTTTGTACACCTGAAACTAAAAAAAAAAAAAAAAAAAAGAACAAGACAAGAATACACTAGATTACCACTTTTATTCAGCACTGTATTGGTAGTCTTAGCCTGTGCAGTAAAGCAAAAATAAAACAAAAAAAGTAGAAAGAAACAAAACTATCATTTTTAGATGATATGGCTATATATACAGAAATAAGAAGTAATAAAAATATACGTATTGAAACTAATAAGAGAATTTAATGTACTTTAATAAAATATGCAAATTAATTATATTTTTAAGCCAGCAATAATTACAAATGAAATTTTAAAATACAAAATTTATGATGCCATCAAAACTATGACCTGGGAATATATCTAATAAAAATTGTGTCTGCAAAACCACACAGAACAATATAAAACATTATAAACTTAAGTAGAGGGAGATACACTATATTCACACACTGGAAAAATCTGCATTTTAAAGATATTAACTCATCCCAAAGTGATTTAAGATCCAATTTAATTCCAATAAAAAATGCAGCATATTATAAAAAAGAAATTTAACAAATGGATTCTAAAATTTAGTCTGAAGTGCAAACAGCTAACTATAGTCAAGATACTCTTGAAGATAAAGATCGTAAAGGGAGAACCTGCTCTACCAGATATCAAGATTTATTTTAAAGCTTAATGGTACAATATTTTTACAAGGATATACAAATATATAACTAGAATGGACTGAAAAGTTTCTGAAACAGAGCTCCACTTTCATACATAGATATTTGATAAATGATAGACAAGCATGGCAGATTGGTGGGGAAAAGATAGGCTTTTTACATAATTAGTGCCAGGGAAATAGGATATATATATATATGTAGGATATGTATATATATATAAAATGAAGTAGATTCCTCATTCCACAGCATACTCACTTCACAGTATACAAAAATAAGTTCTAGGTAGATTTGCGATGTAAATGTGACAGGTAAAATTATAAACCCATAGTAGCTAGAAAAATACCTCATAAACTTGGAGTAGGAAAACATTTTTACATAAAGCAAAATATATCTAATGATAAAGATCAACTTTGATATATTCAACTACATTAAATTTATGATTTTTCTGTTTATCAAATTATACCATAAAGATAATGAAAAGACAAGCTGCAGGGTGGGTAAATATATTTGTGAGATATATAGCTGACAAAAGTATCATATTTAGATTTGATTGTACAGTTTAGCATGGTAGCCAGTAGCCATAGATGGCTACTTAAATTGAGTTAAGCTAAATTAAACAAACATGCTTTTTAAAATTTGTTTTTCAATTACAGTTGACAACATTATATTAGTTTCAGGTGTACAGTGTAGTGGTTAGACATTTACATAATTTATGAAGTAATCCCCCCCATAAATCTAGTACCCACCTGGCACTTATACATAGTTATTATTTTATTATTGACTGTATTCCCTATGTTGTACTTTACATCCTTATGACCATTTTGTAACTACCAATTTGTTTTTCTTAATCTCTTCACCTTTTTCACCCAGCCTCCAACTCCTCTCCCATCTGGTAACCATCAGTTTGTTGTCTATATCTATGACTCTGTTTCATGTTTTTTGTTTGTTTGTTTATTCTGTTCTTTAGATTCCACATGTAAGTGAGATCATATGTTATTGTATTTCTCTGACTTAGTTCACTGAGCATAATACCCTCTAGGTCCAATCATGTCGCAAATGGTAAGATTTCATTTTTTTTAGGGCTGAGTAATATTTCATTGAATATTTTCAAAATATTTCATTGAATATTTTCTTTATTCAGCTGTCTATCGATGGGCACTTACCTTGTGTCCACATCTTGGCTGTTGTAAATAGTGGACATTGCTTTACTTTTGGCAGCCACATTTCAAGTACTCAATAGCCATGTATAATTACTAATTTCCATATTGGATAACACTGATTTAAATTGTATGAACAAATGTATATCCAGAATAGTAAAGGATAGTGTCCATAACTTAGTTCATATAATTGTACATAGTATTCATAATTTATAAAGAAATGATTATTCTTGTATACATTAATAAGAATGAAGAAGACAGTTCACTAGTAAAATGGGTTAAAAGGATTTAATAGGCTCTTCCTGAAGAGGTTCTGAAATGACCAATAAACATATAAAAGTTGTCAACCTCCAGAGGAATACAAATGAAAACCACTATAAGGTGCCACTATATATTCAACTGATGAACTAAAAAAAATTTTTTTTAAATCAACAATACCAAATGTTTGTGAGAATATGGATTAAAAAAATACTTCTACACTGCTTGTGGAAGTGTAACTGGCCCAATTTGGAACAAAATATTTTGCCATTATTTATGAAATTTGGGATACAGTAGAGGATAAATTTATATAAAATATATATAGGATAAGTTTGAAATGCATAGGGGAATACATATGCACATGAATCTCACATGTAGGTAAAGATCTTGGAGAGCTTAGCATATTATTGTTGTACCAGGGTTCTTGGATAAGAATTAACATGACAGAATAGCTCCAAACTGGAATCAACTCAAAGATCTTATTATCTACACTCTAATGTAGATAAATAAATTGAAGTATGATCATAGAAAGGAACAGTGTATAGCAATTAGGATAAAGAATCACAGTGCATCCAACACCATGGCTAAATCTCCCAAGTGTGATACAGAGTAAAAGAAGCAAAATGTGAAGTAATACGTATGGTATGATTCTATTTAGGTAACGTTATAAAACAACTAAACCATACTACTTAGGGATGTGTTATTAAGTGAAAATTACGAAGACAAGGAAGAAAATGATTGTTACAATACTCAGTAGGCTAATGGTTTCCTCCATTGGTGAGGGAGAAGGTGATAGTAAGGGAAGGGCACACAGGAGCCTTTTGGGATAGTTATAAGATACACAGTATGCTCTTTTTGATCTGGGTGTTAGTTATAGGAGGTGCTTGCTCTAGAATTATTTGGAAGAGTGTTTACATAAGTATCTTGTGAACTTTTTGTATGTATATTCCACAATAATAAAGAAAGAAAGCCCTAAGCTGTTTGTATTTTGATAATATTTGAAAAGAAGTCATAGAGGAATAATATGTAAGAGTGCTATGAATAGATTCAACAACTAGAGACAGGTAAAAATCATTCTAGAATTGGAACATTATGAAAACAGTTTAGAAGTGGGAAGACATGCTTGTTTGAGTTCTTTCAAGAGTACCTATATCCTTTAGGGCAAGGTGGGGAACTGGTGGGAAATAAGGCAATTGCACACTTTGGGGGTATATCATGTGAGCTCTGCCTAGATTTGGAACTGTTTTGAAATTATTCTTCAATTAAAGAAAAAAGGAAACCACTTTGTAGATGCATCATCTACAAAGTACATCTGTGGATTTCTTGAAAGAAAACATGACTACCTAACAGAAAATGCATAGTTGGCAGTTTCCCCATTTGATTTATTTAATTACAGATGAATCATTTGGTTTAACTTACTGTTTTGACATAGAAAGGAATAATATCTAATATTTATAGATTTCTTAATGTGTGTCTGGCGTTTTTAACCACTATGCTGTGTTACCTAGCAGAGCTGCTTGGGGCAAAAAAAAAGACACTCCTCTGGACATTCCTGCCCATTTTCATTTTCATTTGAATTGTTTATGTAAGTTACCCCCCACCCCCAATTGCCCTGAAACTTGGCACTGACCCACTTACTTCTGTCAGGTCATAGTGTCTTGTCTTATTTCTACTGAACATTTTGTTTGTTGTTTGGTTGGTTGGTTTTTAGGATTAGTTATCCAGTTTAAAGAAGCTACTATTTTATTTTATGTTTTTACTTTTAAAGAGATGTAAACCTTTCTATTATTTCTACTCTCGATTTCATTTGTTAATGCTATAATCTTTTTTTTTTTTTCCATCTGCTAACTTTGGGGTTTAGTTTGTTCTTCTTTTTCTAGCTCCTTGAGGAACAATGTTGGGTTGTTTGAGATCTTTCTTCCTAAGTGTTTACAACAGTAAACTTCTCTTTTAGTACTGCTTTTGCTGCATCTTGTAAGTTTTGACATGTGGTGTTTTCATTTCCAATAAGGACCAAATTATTAAAATAATCTGAGCCTAGGACTAATTCTCCAGTAGAATTAAATAATGAAGCCATACTTAATTGTAGCGATTTTCAAAAAAAAAAAAAGAAAGTGTTCTCATTATATACCTATTATCTATCAATCATCTATCTAAATATCTGTGTCTGTCTCCTCTATCTATCTATCTATCTATCTATCTATCTATCTATCTATCTATCTATCAATCATCTATCTATCTACCTACCTACCTAGCTATCTTGGACCTTTAACACTACCTAATACAACATTCTTATTTTCTAGAGGGGGGGTTGCAAGGCCCAGAGAGATTAGTGTCTTTCCTGAGATCTCATAGCCAGTTACTTCCAAGGGTCTAAGGGCTCCTGAATTAATGAGCGAGCCTATGCATTCTGTAGCCTGAAAACAGTTAGAATGCACAACGCTTCAGGAGAACTTTCTTGGGAAATGATAGGTAAGGAGGTTCATATTTTAATTTGTTTTCTTGTCAAATATATTCAAGATTTGGGAATCTTTTAGCTGTACCCTTCATTATACAGTGGTGTTTGTGTCCTCTGTGCCTGCTCATTAGTAAAGTTTGGCTTTACCAGGACAGTGGGGCTGGGGGTAGGGAGTCTTCTCATAGTTTCTGCAGCAGGGCTCTAGCTGTTCTGAGGCTGTGATTTCCCTGCATGAGCAAGGCATGAGTGAGGCTTACATAAGAAGCTTTGAGCAAATATGCTCTGTCGTCGAGACACTTTTCTAAAACATCAGCTTTTCCCTAGTTCTTGTCCGTTTCTCAGAGAATTCAGGGGAGGAGGGGAAGCAGAGGGATGATACTTGTTTTTAGGGCAATTGAAAAGAGTGAGGGAAGGAGAAATTTAAATGTTTGTAATATTTTAAATAAGGAATACCCTCATCCTCATAATCATTATTATAAATAGCATCCATTATGGGGGCAGATGTGCCAGGCATCTTTTTGGGTACCTTACATACATTATCGCATTTAATTCTCATAGGAGTTCTACAAGGTAAGTATTATTATCTCCATTTTACAGATGAAAACATTTTGGCTCAGAAAGTTTAAACAGCTTATTCAAGGTCACTCAGCTAGCATATGTTAAAGCCTGGAGGCTCTGTCTATATTCCTTGCTAGTTAGTGAAATATGAAGTATATCTTAACTTGCCCAGAAAGTGATAATAGCTCCCCCAAATACATTTTATATTCTGAACTTTTCTTTTTCAAGGACGTCACTTGTCCACAGAGCCATGAGATCACCATGTGAGTACAATAAAATAATAATGGAATGGCTTCTTCTTTTTTTTTTTTTTTAATGTGACGTATGTAATCATTGCTAGGTAGTTATACATTACATTCATTTTGGAGAAGTGTTTCAAATTTTACACACACCACTATGGCCTTCATGACAGCTCTCTTAAATCATCCATATTTTCATAACTTTGGATTCTTTGCATGCTCTTGCTAGCCGGGGATGATACCCCAGACCTTCTGAAGGACTAACCCTATTGCTTTGCTCTTTTGATTGGGTACCCTACCCTCTCCTGATTCTATTCCAAATGCCTGCCTTGATCTTTAATTACAATCCTCCATGGACGTAGCATAGCCAAGTTCATCCTGCACCATAGCTTTGTCAGCTCTGTACTTCTGTCCCAATATTCCTCACTATTACTCATTTCCCTTGGCACGGTCCTGCTGTTCTTAGCTCTGTTTATTGCCAGTTAAAGGAACCTCCGCATTGGTAGAGCCCTCTGTTCCACTCTCCTCTGAAATCACACCGTGATCCTCTGTTTGCGTACATTATTTTCTACTGTAATATTGAGTTCTATAAGTAGTGAATATTTGTATATGGAATTTGCCTAAATAGTATAGGTGCGATATGAAATATATACCATAATATGCATACATATATTTAATAAAGGCCCTTTGGATAGAAAGGGAGTTTAGATGTTTTAAGGGCATGATTTAATCAACCTCTGCTGTGTACAGTAAAACCCTGATTAACAGGCAGAAGGATCTTAAGCCGAAAGATACTTCCTTAGACCCCAAAGTTAGAAGAACTGCCCCAGCCTGAAAAGATTTAAAGATCTACATTTAAAAACTTTTTCTGAAGCCCTCAGATATTAAGCCTAATAAATCACCTTGAAATCTTTTCATTAGCTAATCACAGGCACCAAGAATCACAAAGCAGGGAGAGCTAGCCCAATGTTCAAGAATAGTAAAATATTTATTATCTGCAGAGTTCAGTTTACATTATTAACCCACTTTTCTGTCATTTCTCAAGAACTTCTGAAATTTTTGACCTTTCAAATTTTGGAAAGAACTGTTTTGGTTTTAGGACACCAAGAAAATAAACACTGCTTTAGCCTCTACTTTCAGTTTATTCTGCTAATTGAGCAAGCAGCAACCACTCAGGACACATACACAGATCCAAGAGGTCAGCTACGCACTTCCCACAGCTTTTGAAGTGCCTCCATTATACAGAATGGGTTTAAAGTTGAAATGCTCATTTCCTGAGTAGGGTTAAGAGTTGGGTGTAATTTTATTCAACTTTATTTACTGCAACTTTATTTCAACTTGCAAGGTTCTTCCAGTCACAGCACTGAAGTACAGACTTGGCAATGTAAATTAGTGGAAAACCTCCAAACTAGTAGTCTGGCCACACTGCCTTTGCTACTGGCTGGCCAAGTGACCCTGAGCAAATTTCTTAAATCTCATACCATGTTTCTCCGAAAGTAAGACGTAGCCGGACCATCAGCTCTAATATGTCTTTTGGAACAAAAATTAATATAAGACCCAGGCTTATATTACATAAGACCGAGTATAATATAATATAATATAATATAGTATAGTATAATATAATATAATATAATATAATATAATATAATATAATATATTACCCGGTCTTATGTTATATAAGACCGGGACTTATGTAATATAAGATGGGATCTTATATAATATAATATAATATAATATAATATAATATAATACAATATAATACCGGGTATATAATATAATATACTACTGGATCTTATATAAGACCGGGTCTTATATTAATTTTTGCTCCAAAAAACTCACTAGAGCTGATGGTCCGGCTAGGTCTTATTTTTGGGGAAACATGGTAACTTCTTTGGGCCTCAGTTTCTTCATTTAGCAAGACAAAAAGTTGAACTAAACCAACCCAAAAGACTCCTAGTTGCTCTTATATTTTTTAAAAGAGGGTGCAGCACTTTAAATAAACTTGATAACTCAGAATTAGATCATGATTCTCACTTTATAAAAATGATTCTTTCCAAAATGATTCATTATGTGATTCCTTTAAGTCAGAAGTAGTGACTCTAGTCAGATTTATACACTTAATTTTACTCAGCTAATGGGGTAAATATTTCATATACTTGTAATTGCTAAATCACAACATGGCCTTAAAATTTTAGTGGCAGTACCTAAAGGGAAACAGGAAGAGGCTTATACTCAATCTGTTTTTCTGCCTTATTTCAGTTTTCATCTTTCTTTCTTTATCTTTTTCTACTAAATGACTGGTATAAATACTTGAAATATATGTAATATATAACTTTAATAATTTTTTTTCTGATTATTAAAGTAACATGTGCTCATTGTGGAATATTTGGAAAAAATGGAAAAGTTGGCAGAAAGGAGAAAAGAAATCACTCAAATTCCAATAAAGTAATTGCTGTTAACATTTGGTATAGGAGGTCTGACAATTAAGTTTGCGAACTCATCCTAGAAAAAGTGCTACATACCTTATTACTGGATATCACTACAGTCACCTTCGAAGTACTCCCCTTGGGAAGCTATGCACAAATGTCAGCGCCTAGTCCACCCTTCTAAGTAATTTTGGAACTCTTTTTCTGGAATGGCCATCAGAGCTGTCGTTGTATTACCCTTGATGTCCTTAATATCATCAAAATGCCTTCCTTTCAATATTTCCTTTATCTTTGGGCAAAGAAAGAAGTCATTGGGGGCCAGATCAGGTGAGTAGGGAGGGTGTTCCAATACAGTGATTTGTTTACTGGTTCAAAACTCCCTCACAGACAGTGCCCTGTGAACTGGTGCATTGTCGTGATGCAAGAGCCATGAATTGTTGGTGAAAAGTTTAGGTCGTCTGACATTTTCACGCAGTCTTTTCAGAACTTCCAAATAGTAAATTTGGTTAACTGTTTGTCCAGTTGGTACAAATTCATAATGAATAATCCCTCTGAAATAAAAAAAAAGTTATCAGGATTGTTTTTACTCTTGATTTGGATGACAGAATCTTTTTGGTTGTGGAGAATTGGCTGACTTCCATTGTGCACTTTGATGCTTTGTTTCAGGGTCATATTGGTACACCCATGTTTTATCAGCAGTGATAACTTGGCCCAAAACATTGTCTTGCCTCTCTAAAAGGTCTTGGCAAACTTAGACTTGCCTTTGCTTTTTTGTTCATCGGTGAGCTCCTTTAAGACCATTTTTGCACACACCTTTCTCATGCCAAGATTTTCAGTTAAGATTTTCCTGTTTTTCTATCGAGTTCACTTGGTCTGTTATACAGTCAGCCGACAATTTGGATGCACAATTCGATGGATATTTGCAATGTTTTTGTGAGTTCTTCTCTTTACTGGCTGCCCTCATCTCTCTTCATCACTGATGTGTTCTCTCTCCTCAGAAAAACATTTAATCCATTTGTACACTGCCGTTTTCTTCATGGCATTATTCCCATAAACTTAGACTAACATGTCCCTGATTTCACTTCCACTCTTGCCAAGTTTAACAAGAAATTTAATGTTTGTTCGTTGATCTAATTCAAGCTCAGACATTCTCGCAACAGCACAAAAAAACACGCAACAACAATAATGAAGGGCACTCAGCAAGACACCGCCACACGTCGACATGAACACAGTTGTGAGACACTGATATATCAAAGTTATGAAACCTTATAGAGCTGTTTGTACAGTGCTGCCAATGTAAGTGCATGGTGGCAAGTTCGTGAACGTAATTGTCAGACCTCGTATTTCCTTTCAACATTTTTTCTATACATTTTTATATAGATGGAATCATACCATTCTTTGTGGTTTTTTATTTGACATCACAGCATAAGGGTTTTTCTATGTTATTAAAAATTATAAGTAAATGTAATTTTTAGGTTATTTAGCATTCTGTCATATCGCTCTAGCATAATTTGCTTAATCACATTCTTACTATCGGCCATTTAATTACTTTCAATTTTCCACTATTACAAATGACTGTGCAGTGAACATTTTGGTGTATAAAGCTTTTCTGTCTGTATTTTACATTATTTCTTTAGGATAGGATTCCCAGAAATTGAATTACAGGGTCAAAGGTATGAGCATTTTTAAGGCTCTTGATCCATAATGCCGAATGGCTTTTCCAAAATGTTTTTTTTTTTTTATTTTTTAAATCAGTTTACACTCCTTATAACAATGTGTTAGAATGCCTTTTCCTACTGTATCTTTGGCCATTGCCCTCTAAAAACAAAATAAAAAATCTTTATGATTTGGTAGGTAAAACTTATACTGCACTGCAGTGTTCATTTTTATTTCTGTAATTACCAGTGATATTGAACAATTTTCCATGTTTGTTAATCATGTGTACTTTCTCTTTTGTGAATTTTCTGCTCATATCTTCAGTAAATTTTTTATTATATTTATGAACATAATTTTGCATCATCAATATATAGAGCAGATGAATACAAACCCCCTTCTTCCTTTAAAAATGTCATATTATGTTGCTTTTTTGTTTGTTCTCAGTTGATTTGTTTTCTGTTGGTCATTAGTTTCTCAAAATTATAGTTTTAAATAGCAAACTGTCACGATGTGTTTCTGATATCTTTCAAATATCTGTGGAATAAACTTACAGGATTGAGTTTTATGTGTAGTTTTTCAGGGACATGTCTATTAAATAATGAGATACGCTCATGCATGTCATTTTAGAAATTTCCAGGTAGCTCACGTGTGGAGTCTGAAACCTTGAGTTTTTGAGGGTTGGCATTAGTTAATAATGATTAAGCAAAGAATTTAATGAATATTTTCATCTAATATTTTGCTATATTTCTTCCTTATTTTGTATGGATTATTTGATTTGGAATTTCCTGTTGCTCTTTTCATTGACATCACAATTTAAGGATTGTTCTGTTACCAAAAACTCTTAGAAATTTAATTTTTAATGGTTTCTGCTCCCCACCCCTATCTCCCACCATCTGTATTCTGCATCATTCTTCACCAGCATAGGAAAAACAGGAACACACATTTCTTTGGAAGATGGCCATATGATTAGAAATCAGTGTATATACAGGACCCATGCATATTTGATTGATAACAGTGGTGAAATAGAGTGTGTTCACTATTTTAAAATATGACTGTTCCAATGTAATTCAAAAGCTGTTTGAAACAATTTAATCAAATTCATTTGTACAAAAGTACTTCAGTATGGGCCAAATGCTAGTCATTGATCAACATTGATCAGCTCATTTGAATATTAAACAAAGTCCAGAACCAACTGAATGATTCTCAAGGGATGAGGGTGGTGTTTTGGGGCTGATCACAGCTCAACTCACTCTAGGTTCTCATCCCTGATGACTGTTTCTCTGAGCTTTGAATTCACTAGTTCCATGAAAGAGAATATACTTTCAGGATGTCAGGTGAATCAGTTTGGAACAAGTGTTAGGATTCATTCTCTAAAACCTCAGCAATCTTCTTGGGGGGCTTGCTCAATAGCCTTCACTCCCTTGGAGTTTTCAAGAAAACTCTGTGGTTAGTGTGGGCCACAATTGGTCCTTGGGGCTCTTGCTGGGAGGTCTGGTGCACCACCATATTTTCATGAACCACCAGGCTTTTGAAAGAGTTTTGTATTTACAAAGAAAAGTGTCTTTATCCAAGGTGGTGGTCTCTGCCTTGCCTCTACCACTGGGTCAGGATGAAGAGGAATGAAAACACTGTGAGAGTAAAGAGAATGGGAGGTGTGGCTTCATTCTGGCCTGAGTGCTCTTTTGGCTCACAGTGCCTGGGAATCTTTGGCCCTCACCAGGCCCCTGGGTCACTTAAGGAATTTCATTTATTCCATTCCCCAAATAGGAAGGATAAATCTAGCCCAGGTGATATTTCATTATGAGAATTTGAAATAGTTTTTTAAAATAATAGTCTTTATAAAGGGACTAGGACTGGAGAACCATGGGGATATTTTATTGAATTTGACATAAAAGCATAAAATACAAATTAGACCTGGGCCATTGGGAGACAGAACTTCTGATTCCATTCTTCCCCTATGTTATTACAGTCCTGAATGAAAACCTTTTCTGAGAGTTAATTTAAGGATCTCACCTTGGTTCTTTGGGATAGTTATGTTTAGCTTACGAAATTTCAATTCAGTTCATTTAACAATTGTTTACACATAAGTCACTAGGATGGTTACTTTGGGTTTGAATCTGGCTTCTATCTTTTTATTTTTAATTGTTAGTTTCAGGTATACAAAGCAATGTAATAGTTAGACATTTCATCCCTCACAAAGTGACAATCCCCCTCCCCCAATCTATTGCCTCTCTGATGTCATATAGTGTAATCAATACTATTGTAAAGATTTTGTAGGGTGTCAGATGGGAACATGTCTTATTATGGAGATCACTTCATGGATGGTGTAGATGCTTGACCACTGCGCTGTATACCTGAAGCTGAGGCTGAATAATATTGCATGTCAACTATAATTTAATATATATATATATATATATATATATATATATGTATATATATATATATAGTCACGAGATATGGAGTACAGCATAGGGAATAGAGTCAATGGAATTGTAATAGATATACATGTAAGTGAGATCATGGCCTCTGTCATTTTTTACCTGTAAGTTCTTGGTCAAGTCTGGTTGTCACGAGAACTACTGATGTGCCTGTGTTGTGCTGAGAGCATGGTGCCTGGAGCAAAATAAGTGCTAAGTGAATTGAGTTATTATTGGTAGTATTTTTATTAGATGGTACACTTCTAAAGGACAAGACTTGTCTAACATTTATATTTTTGATAACTTAGAAGAGTGCCTTACACATGGCATTCAAATAATTGTTGGATTTGATTAGTTTCTTCTGTAGCTTCTCTTTGGTCCGAGCACATCTTTTCATGTGATGATGGTGGTGGTGGCTGGCTCTGTCAGCATATGTCAGATACATCTAATTGACTATTCTGAGGCAAAATAAAGGATTCCGTTTTGCAGGACACCTTTTACCAGCACCACTGTAAATTTTACTTTAAAAAGCTTTGTAAACTTCATTTTTTAAATAAAAAGGTTGTGTGGCTGCATCTGTACAATATATGAGAACATTTAAATTTAGAATTACTGAGGAGACTGTCAGATTCCATGAGGTTAAAGATAAAATTCCAAATTGGCAGTGAAATAGTGTGACCCTTACTGCGTTTGAAGCATACCTATCAAAAAGCATTAAATAATGTCTTGGAATGACCGTTATGAGTTTAAATGTGATTCAGTGGACCCAGTAATTTTCACAGGGCTTTGAAGCTTATTACAAGTTGGTCAGGACCTTGAAGGGAGGAAGGGGAAAAATTGGTGCAGGGGGATACAAGGAAGATGTTCTTCCTTTTTGAATAGGAATTACAGTTCCATTAAAAGAAAAATGCCCGAGTCTTGGCAGAAAACACTGATTTGAATATTATTCACATGTATTTGCATATTGAGTTCAAGAGGCTGTATCTTCAAGTATGTAAAATAAATAGTGTAATCTGCTGCAATTGTGTTCCAATCCAGTATCCAGGACATTGCACAATTGAAATACATAGCACATTTAAAATATATTCCAGAAGGTGAAAGATGGCAATCAGCTAAAAGTGGCTGCACATCAGTAATACTCACAGGTAGCAGAGCTGGTTTGGCTGGGCTTGAGTGCAAGCCTCGGTAAAGCCACTGCCCTCAAGTGTCCTCACCTACAAGGGAAGTCTGCTTACCTGGGTCCTGGACCCATGGAGTTTGCAGGTTCCAAGACCGTGATGCATAGCATCCTGCTTCTCTCCTACATTGGAAAGTCTGCATGGTGCCCAACCAACACTGATTTCTCTTACGTACTAACTGAGCTGGGTCGGGTTCCCACTGTGTACAGGGTATCAGTGAGCAGGGCTGTGGATCGGATGCCCACCAGCCACTGGATTTCCCTGGCTCTTCCAGTTTCGTCTTAAGTCAAAAACAGTGTTTGCTGCGTAAATGTTACTTTATGACGAATCCCCTAGCTTCTTTTACTAACCAGATCTCTTAGAGTGCCTCAGCCTCTAAGAGACATCCTCCTGCTGCAGCTGAGCACACGGAGTGGCAGTGGCGGCACCAACCCACCAGCCAGCAGCACAGTCAGATTCCAAGACCTTGGGCTCTGCAGGTTACAGATCCCCGATATGGCTTTCCGAAACTGTAGAGTAATGTGTAGGAGATTCAGAGTGCACAAATCCCCCACGTATTTATTTGCTCTCTAGAAGTGACAGGTCGGTGGGCAAACTTCAAAGAATATTAAAACCAAAAGAGGCTGAAAAAAACAGATAGATGGGGCAAGAGGAAATTCCTGGAGGAGGCCCCGGGGATAAGGGGTGGCAAAATGTTTGGGAAAAAGACACCCGCCATGTATGAGTGTTGAGACAATGTCCTTAATGTTTAAAGTCCGTAGTCCATGAAGATTTGACTTGAAGATGTCATGGAATCTTAGCAGTAAGTAAACACTGGGGAAACTAGGGGATAAAGGTAGTGGGAGAGATCACGGAAAGTAGGACGGAGTAGGCAGTGCAGATAGCCTCAAAAAGGGGTGGGATGCAAGATGCACCGAATCATAGGATACAAATAGGCACAGGAACTCAGGTTGGGAATCTGCAGAGCCTTGTGTTCTCTTAGAAACTGGCAAGAGTCAGGCGGGGGGTCAGAGGTCTGCTTGGTGGGCTGGAGTTCAAGGCCAGCTTCCAACTATAATAGGTGATTGTAGAGCAGCCAGGGAGGCCACGGAGGCCAGCCTGTGGTCAGCACCAGCCCAGCAGGGGCCGCTGCTGGGCAGCAAGGTCTCAGTACCTCCCAGGCAGTGAGGACAGAGTTAGGGTAGGAAGACAGTTTCAGCCCCACTCACTGGAGGATCCCAGACTATTGCCTTGATCAAGCTTTTCCTGGAAGCTTAGAAAAGATGAAGACAGCTGATCAATGAGGCTGAAGAATGACAGTGACTGATGGGGAGCTTTGTTCCTCCATCTCTGTGCATGTCACCACTGGGTGTTTTAGCTTCCTGGGCTTATGTTTACTTGTGAAAAATGCACTTCTTTTTGTCATTTGAATGAAAGCCAGGCGTATGCCCATTTTACCAGTGAGAAATCCATCCTTGGTCCCATTCCATAAGCTCTAGGAGGTCGAGAATACAAGCAATTTGGAAAAATATGGGTTTGGCATGGTCTTGGGGAACAGAAATACTTCACTGCTGTTCACGTTGTGATTTCACATGCCGTCCTCTTCATTTTTAGGTGAGTCGCTTAACCTCGTGTTCTTGGTTTGTCCATTACAAAGTGGGTATTTAACACACACATACCTTACAGAGGTTGGGTGAAAATTAATTAGGTAAAGTTATAAAGTAGATGGAAGATGGAGCACTAACTGTTTTCAAGATGGGTAATTATACCGTGCTTACCTAAAATTTCCTTAGCAGACTGAGATATACTCGTAGAAGGTTTTTTTATGCCTTTCTCTTTGCCCAGAGATGTTATGTCTATTAATTTTTGATTAAACACAACTGTCTCTGTTTCCTTTTACACTCATTTCACTCATTCCCTCTTCCTCTCATTTCTCTGCCTTTGCTATCAGTGCCGATTCAGCTGTTTTATTGTTTGCTCAGCTGCATTGTAATTGGGACAATGGAACCAACAAGCTTGTCAAAGTGGATGAAGGTGGGCAGTGAACTTCATCAGTCCTGGGGCTAAGTCCACAGCCACTAAGAGGGCCATTGTCACAATATAGTGGAGTTCATGACATGGTTTCCTTTGCATTTCAGAGGGAAGGTGCTATATAAATACGATACCTAGCCACAAAGCGGGCTTCTGAAGGAGATGCCTAAAAAGGATTTGTTAAGGAAGCATTTATTCGCCCTCTCTCCTTTTTGAGATTGTTTTGAAGAAATAAAATACATGAGCTCTACAAACCCCCAGTCTTCATTATTCACTTTGCATAATTATTACTTGTCCTAGATGAGTAGCTAAGTGTAAGTAAGACTGAAATAAATCCCCAAAGTGTTCTGAAAGCAGGCTGGGTTGACTAAGAATTGAATTGTTCTTTTAGGAGTTTTGATTTTTTTTAATTTAATTTTTTCCTATCTTTTGCTGTTCTTTTTGTAAGAGTTCTGTTGAATTCTGTGCTTTATCCTCCTGCCCCTATATATTAGGTTTTAGGTGTTTTGTTTGTTTGTTTGTTTTTAAATTAATTTTAGTCATACAGAGAACAAGTACTCTTCTTTTCCATGAAGAGTTCTCTGTATTTAATTATGAAGGCATTTAAAAACACCAGTGGGGTTTATTTTACAAAAATTAATTGAGCTGTATGTACATTTATAATGTATATACTTGTCTGTGAAAATGTTACGTGTTAAAAAAGTTTTTAAAAGTGACTTATTCAAATTTTTATAATCTGTTTTCTTCATTGGCTGTGTTTTGGTTTCTTCTGTGTCATTGAAATTTCTTTTAAAAGTGTTTCAGCTTATTTTTGTAATTATTTTCCAGCTTGAAATTTAATTTGCTTTTTTCTATGCTGGCATTTTAGACTGTATAGGGTTGTGATTAAGAGCACAGATGCTAGAGATAACTGCCTAGGTTTGTATCCCAGCTCCTCCATTCATGTTTTTTAAATAATTTTTATTTTTCAATTACAGTTTACATACAATATTATATTAGTTTCAGGTGTACAACATAGTGATGAGACATTTATATAACTTACCAAGTGATCACCCCGATAAATCTAGTACCCATCTGACACCATACATAGTCATTACAATATTGTTGTATTATAGCATATTGCTTATGCTATAATTTACATCCTTATGACTATTTGTAACTACCAATTTGTACTTCTCAACCATTTCCCCTTTTTCTCTCATATGGATGCACATATCTTTTCCAGTTAGTGTTTTGGGTTTCTTTGGATAAATATCCAGAAGTGGAATTGCTTGGTCCATTTTTGTCTCTTTTTATAGCCCTTGTTTTTAAAGTCATTTTGTCTAGTATAAGTATTGCTACCCCCAATTTTTTTCATTTCTACTTTCATGAAATACCTTTTTCCATCCCTTTACTTTCAGTCTATATGTGTCCTTTTGTCTGAAGTGAGTCTCTTGTAGGCAGCATATGTAAGGGTCTTATTTTCTAATCCATTCAGCCACCCTATATCATTTGATTGGAGCATTTGCTCCATTTACATTTAAAGTAGTTGTTGATATTGCCATTTTATTATTCATATTTTTTATCTTTGTTTCCCCTTCTTCTTCTTCTTAAAGAAGTCTCTTTAACATTTCTTGTAATACTGGCTTGGTGGTGATGAACTACTTTAACTTATTCTTGTCTGGGAAGCTCTTCATCTGTCCTTCAATTCTAAATAATAGCTTTGCTAGGTAGAGTAATCTTAAGTAGGAACCTACTTAAGAGAATTGAAAGTCTACATCTACACTAAGAATTGTATGCGAATGGCGTAGCAGCTTTATTCAAAATCACCAAAAGTGGAAACACCCCAAATGTCCATCAACAGTGAATGTATAAACTCATTGTGGTGCATTCATACAGAGGAATATCACTTGTCAATAAAAAGGATGAAATATCAATACATTCAAGAACATTGATGAATCTCAAAAGCCATTATGTCAAATGAAGGAAGTCAGATACAAAAGGCTGCATACAATATGATTCCATTTATAGTTCTGGAAAAGGCAAAATTATAAAGACCAAATCAGATCAGATCAGATCAGTTACCAGGCATGGGAGAATAGGGAAAGGATTGATTACAAAGGAGTACAGGGAACTTTCTGGGTGATGGAAAGATTTTGTATCTTGATTATCGTGATGGTCACATACTGTATACATTTGTAAAAATGTACAGAACTGTATAGTTAGAAGGGTGAAATTTAATGTACGTAAATTATACCTCAGTAAACTAGACCTAAAAAAAAGAATTTTGTTATTAGCTAAAATTTACATAGTGATGTGTGCATGAATTAATAATTTATTTGTTAGTTCCATTTAGTAATAACAAACCTTCAGTTTTGCATAGTACCTTTCAATTTATGAACTATGTTCATACCTGAACATAGTTTCAGGTATGTTCTATGTTTTCTCAGGTAAGTCTCATAACCCTGTGAAATAGGCAGTCTTGTTCACATTTTAGAGATGAGTCACTTCTCTGAGATTCAGAGAGGCTGAGTGATGTGCTCAAGGTCATATAGTAAATCTTTCTCAAATCCAGCCTTCCCCACTCTTTCTCAATGCCTCTTTAAAAAACAGATCATATTTGCCAATTTTGAAAAAAATTTTTTTTTCTTATAGCTTACTTGGGTGCTTTTTCTTCTCCTTGATTAGCTGGGAATTCCTGCTTTGGTACCTTATATTTATTCTCTGGTCCAGACCAATTTCAGGGAGCTTCCTAGTGCTTTTTTCAGCCTTCTTTCTCTCTCTGTCACACACCCTCTGCCAGAGTTCTTCCATGTCCTCCAAAATATAGATCTCCTGGGAAAGTGCTCTTAAGCCCAGAATCACGTAGGCCACCCACTGTGTCCTCTTCCTCTCATACTGGCTTGTGTCATACGTGATTAGTTGACCTCTACATTATTTCATCATCTATCTTGAGGAGAGATTTGTATAAGAAAGAGCCTGTTGACTCTGGATGAGGAGATAGATGGAAATTTGGAGAATTGGTGTGGGAATGAACAAGCATGTGGCTGGTAGAATGAATTTCAAGGTATGAATGATTAACGAGGTGCAGGGGTAAAGACTTAGCATCTCCTTTCATTATGCTCTGTGAAGCTCAGACCTGATCAGTTATGTTTCTGTCAAGCCTCATTGCTACACCTCTATGTAGATACTTAAGGTAAGAGGCGAATAAGAAAGAAGATGTCAGGTTTTAAAGAAAAAAAAGAGTTTGGTAAGCAGGATGGGGGATATTTTGATGTAGAATGAGGGAAGAAGCCAGAGGAAAGATGGTTGTATGAAAACATTAGGACTTTGCATCAGATGATGCAGAAAGAATTTGGTGCTAAAATAGAGAAAGTAGTAGGTTTAACTTAGACTTGTCTATAAATTAGACAAAGGAAAATGACAAGGGCACATGAAGATCTGTGAAAATATTCAGACATATTAACCTTGAAATAATGTCATGCAACTTAAACAAGTGGGTAAAAGTATAAAACGAGGTCCTTCTTTATAGGTTAGGGATGAGTAAGATTCGAGTAACTGGCTCAGTTGGGAGAGGGAAAAGTGTATGGGTCGTGGTTAAATTCTGAGTAGAAATAAAAGCCCTCTGGAGAGACAGGATGAGGAAAGAAAAAGAGTGGTCTAAGAAAAGTGAGGGAATAGATGAAGAGGCCTCCAAAGGCCTTCAGGTGCAAGAAGACCGAGGAAATACAGAGAGGTTAAGCATTGAGAGAGATGGCGAAATAAATGGGTGATAAATCTTGTGAAGCACCGCCAGGGAAAATTAGAACAGCAGAAAAAGGGAGGCAACTGGAGCTGTTCACGAACATATCGTTAGTGACTTGTGTCAAGGTAGTTTTAGTGAAATGGAATGGGTGAACGTGTGAAGTCACTCAAAAAGAATTTCAGAAGAGGACATTTTAAGGAAAGGAGAAGACAGACTCAAGAAGCCAGATGAGGAATGGAAGGAAGAGGATGGAGTAGGAGAGGCAAATTGAATGAAAATGAGATATCCTCTCTCTCTTTACCACAGAACACGCATGCAGGCACACACACTCACACAAAACCGTGTATATCTATTCATCAGCCACAGTGAGGCAAGAGAGAACTTGAAAACTGAAAAAAAGGCGGCCTGACGATGAAGGGTTCCAGTGAGACTTTGGGACAACCTTTGAAGGAGCAAGTGAAAGTAATAAACAGGAAGAGCCGAGGGAGTAGACTTAAGAGAGAGATGAAAGGAGAAAAGAGACATCTCTTTCAGGCAGCGGTCAGGGGTGTATTTAGGCTCATGTCACCACAGGGAAATGTTCATGTTGAGAAGAGAACTGTTTCCATGAATACTATTTCAGTCAAAAACACTTCAGTGAATAGCATTTCATAAGCACTTAGGTTTCTTAATCATTATAAAATTGGGGTCTTAACTTTTCAACAGTGGCAGCTATTATTGGGAGGCAGAGAAGGAATTTCCCTGCTGTAATAAGCCATGCTAGTTTGACTTCCCAAACAGCTTTCGAAGGCAGCTGTGGTTTCATTCCCCTTGGAAGTTGAAAATAAACTGGATTTAGTGATCAGAGATCACTTCCCCTCCCGTTCTTCCACTGTTTCTGGGCACCTCGCTAGCAAAGTCTAAGGGCCTTAGCTGAGCACCCGAATTCCTCTGTGTACCTTTTCAGCTTAATCTCACGACTGCTCTTTCCATGAACTCTTTCTTCTGGCCAGGCCATGCTTTTTTTTTTTTTTTTTTTTTACCATATTTGATGAGCTTTGTGCCTCACTATTCTTCCACCTCCCTTCTGTATCTTTGCTCAAGCCAGTTTCCTCAGAGCTTTTCAGCCCAGATAAAGTTGTCTGCATGATTCAAGCTCAGGGCGGTCACTCTCTGTCCCTCATGCACCTTTAGCACCTTCATGCCACCTGATGGTCCAGTGTTGGGGTGTGTGACTTATCTCCATGCTGGAGTGGATAGTCCTTGTGGGTAGACACCAAGTCTTAACTCCCTGGGATTATCAATACTTCACTGTGATTCCCACGATGGGCCCTAAATAAGGATTTGTTGATTGATTGGATTTTTGAAGGGAAAGGGATAGGAGCTGGTGTATGAGGTTGTATGTAATTCAAGGTTTTTTTTGCCTTCAAAACCTAACTTTTCCCAGCTTTACTGAGATATCATTGACATATAGTACTGTGTAAGTTTAAGGTATATGGCACGGCGTGACTTATATATATTGCAAAATGATTACCACATAAGTTTAGTTAACATCCATCATATCACATATCAGAATCTAATTTAAGATGGGAAAGTGGCAGGTACCCTAAGTGTCTCGCTGTACCTGGGTGGGCAGATCTCTGCCCATGGATTCTGGCATGGCCTTCGGTCCAATCAGGGAGGAGCTTCATTTGGCTGCAGTGGGGCATGAGAAAGGAGGTGCAGGCTGAGCCAGCTGCCCCCACCCTGCCTTTTCTGTGGTGATGGTTCTAACAGTATAAAAATGCTGGATTCAGAGAGAGTAGCTACTTGATTTTTTAAAAACAGTATAAAATGTGAAGGGTGGCCAAATTGCAACTTTATTATTATTGTTACGGCCAGGGATTCACAAACACGTTTTCATTCTTTTCACCATTTAATTTCTTTTCCTCATCTTAAGAAAAAAATAGAAAGTTAGTTGTCATATATTTCCTTGGAATATCACCTTTATATTTTCTCGTTGCTATATTTCTTTGTTTATACTGTGGCTTATAATTTGACAGTGAAAATTGGTTCTAAAACTCAGTGTTTTCATGAAGTCGATTCTGACCAAATCAAAGGGATGACAGAAAGGAAATAAGGGCTTTATTACCCGTTTGTTTGTTTAGTAATGTAAAGTCCCATTTAGTGACCACACGTTCCTTCATGAAAACTATCCTGCCTTTCTCTGGATTGTGCTTTGCAGTCATTCTGATAATTGCTTGGTGCATTTTTTTGATCCCCAATGCTTTTACATGCCTCACTCTCAAAATGCTGCCTCCTCAAGGCTGTTCGCTTGAAATATTACACAGATGTTTATCCATTCTTTAAAGAGGGCCAGACACCTGGAGAGCATTACTGCTTATAATGCAGCTCGCCGGCACCTGAGGATAAGCAGGAAGCATTACCGGGAGAAGCCCTATCTTATTCTGTGGCAGATAGTGGTGGAATTCAGGTCCTGTTTTTGCCGTTGGAAACTGAGAGGCTACTAGTCATTATTGTGGAATGCAGGAATTTATGGTCAGAGCAGGAAACAGATGGCACCCTCCACTGGTTTAATTTAAAGAGAGTTTAGAAAAAGCGCTATTTACCAACGTTTGGGCAGCGCACAGAAACCACAAGTTGTATACAGTGTCCTGCAGCTGAAAGCAACTTGGTGGAGTTACCACCATCTGTAATAACAAAGGAGGAAAGTGGCAGCAATTTCCGGAATCTGGAGAGGGAGCTGTGTGGATAGAGACATGTGGAGAGGGACATTTCCTGGAAGCTGTGACCTTCGGACAAGTGATACATCCAGCCCACAGAGAACCCACAGGCAGGAAGCACGGAGAGTAAATTCCCGTCTCAGCCCTCTTATTCCCTCTGAGCTCCTGCGTGTGTGTGCTTGCTCTCTGTCGGCCAAACCCAACTGGAGGCCCGAGGACCTGGAAATCTATTGAGGTATTCCAAACAGGTCTGCCTCCCAGGGTTCTGAGAGAAGTAGAGGGAAATGGAACAGTCACAGAATTTTAAAGTTGGAAGAGACTTTGAGAACAACCAGAGTCCATATCTTTTATTTCAAAGATAAAGAAATTGAGCCACAGAGAAGTTGAGTAGTTCTAAATCCCATGGCTTGTCAGTGGCAGGATTGTAACAGGGCCTGAGGTTTCCTGGTCCTGAGTTCGGTGTCCTTTCTACTACAGCATTCTTTTCATATAGTAATTTGAGAGGCAGGGGAGAGAGGAGGAACGGCAAGTGAAATTAGAGAGGTATGTTTCAACTTATGATTAATTCTCTGAGTAGGTGCTCAATTCCACATGTGATATTAGAAGGATTTAAGCGAGTTCAGAGTTCAGGTATGATTGGTTGTGTGGTTAACACATATGTATATTGATGGCAACAGTAAAGATGGCATTTTATGTTAGGGAATGCATGACTGCATCTGGAGTTGGTCTGATAACCAGCCAGCTCAAATGGTATGGCTTTTGTTCCTTATTGATTCTGGTCTTGCTACCATGCTCTCTTTGAGGTCCTTTATGGCTTCAGAGTCTTATTTTGGACCTAGGCTCTGAGTGAAGGCTGATTCTTTTGGGTGCCGTGCTTCATGAACAGAACCATCTTAGAACTCAAAGACCAGGAAAAAGAGGGCTAATTTGTACACTGAAACATATACCACTTGTATAGACAATGATTTACACACATATGTACATGTGCAAATAAACACTGAGATACATAGGCAATTATCAGCGAACAACATTGACCTAGGAATGATCCCTACATAATATCAAAAAATTGGAAATGGTATTGGTGTTTATGGTATTTCCCTTCATGTTATAAGCCTTGGGAGTAAAGGGCCTAGAACAGTGTCTCCGTGTATGTGTCAACAGAAATGGAGAGAGGCAACTTATTATTGGTGTTCCTAGGTACTTATTCATCGGTTCAACTCATTCATGTCACCAACAAATGTTATTGAGCGCCCACCATATGCCAGACACTCTGCTAAATACTGAAGATACATAAAACAGATGTAATCATTGCCCTCACTTCATCAGAGTTTGCAAGAAAAGGTGTCTGACTAACCAAAGTAGTGAGGCTGGGTTCTCCTTTCCTATATTCCATGCCGGGAGAATCACTCTTAGTGAGTGAAGATATGGATTTCAAAGATAAAGAATGACTGTTGTCACGTAGATGAAGTTGTATTACTTTGCACAAAATTTGGCGGCTGTTTGGTGGCTTGTGGGGAGAGGATGGGGAATAGGTGCTGGCTGGCTCTAGGATTTAAAATCTATTTGAATAATTGTTTATATTGGATATCAGGTTATTACATGTAGACTAACTTTTTACACCAACCTATTTCTAAGGTCAGTAGAAATTGTACTAAAGCTGGAGAGAGAGGTGAGAGGGAAGGAGTCTGGCTCTTTAAGTAATTCAAGGCAAGAGAAGCTCCTTATCTGTCTCTGAACAGAGTATATTCATATTCAGTGAATAAATATCAGGTATCTGCTGTTTGCTAGGTGCTTTCAAGTAAATTGTTCAGTATCCACAACAACTCTGTGAGGTGAGGATAATCCCCGTTTTATAACGAAGAAAATGAGTTTCCAGATGATCGAAGTCACTGCCTGCCCTCCGTTCAAGGGAAGTAAGTGATAAAGCCAAGTTAAATTCTACATCCTTTGACTTCTAGTTCTTGGCCTTCGTCACCGAATCATACTAGCCTTCTAACTAATATTTTAGTTTTGCAGTTTCAATCTATGGTTTTCATTGCTATTTCCTGCTCATCTGTTAGCACTTCGCTTGCTACTCTCCCGATCTCTGAGGCAGGATTAGGTGGCTTCCTGTGGTGACTGGGCATGCGCTATAACTCATCACGTAGCACGACATCCCTTGTTAGTCTGTGTTGTCTGCTACGCTAACGGCTCCTTGTACATTGGATCCCATTCAGTGTCGGATTTCATCTCCTAGCACATTCCCTGGCACATGGAAAACATTCAATAAACATTTATCACATGAGTCCATCTTCACGTTAATCCTGTGAAAGCAGTTATTATCTCACGTTTGACAGATGAGAGGAGGGCTGAGGGTCAGAGAGGCAAAGAAACTGATTTAAGATCACGCAAATTAAGAGTAAATGTAAAGCCTGTGTTCGCACCTCCAAAGCTTTGCTCTCTCTACCAAACGCAACGCAATTATTATTGTTGGATTTGCAGAAGAGGTTTTGTTGAGGGTTGCAGTGGCTTGGAATATACTTAGGCAGTCGAGTAGATCATCTCGGGAGGGGGACTGGGAAATGGCCCTTTTCAGCACCCCAATTTTAAATCTGTTTTAGCACAGGCTGTTTTCCTCTAGATCAGAACACCAGGGTTTTCTGGGTACATGCCTAAAGGTGTGGTGGTCCCTGCCCCATCCCTGGCTCACCGTTGCCCTCCCAATGTCTCCCTGACCTTCCCAGTTGAGCTTTTCCTGCTGCCCGGTTCCTGTGCTTCTCTTTATGTCATCCACCACCCATTTTCCTTTCCATCCCCCCCCCTTAATAGTCAGTGACAAGCCAATAATTTTTATTAACACTTGAAAATGCTATTTTGCTGTTAAACCAATACATGCAATTGCCCTAATCTGCTGCCAAATGGTAATAATCAGAATCTGGTTTCAAAAGGTTTGCATTTCAGCAGGGCTGCCCACACTGTCCTTTGAGGCATATAAATTAAGTATAATTAAGAACTGTGTGCAGATAGATGTTAGAATAGAAACTTTGAACAATTTTGGTGTCTGCTCTTACAGAATATTTAACAAAGCATGAGTGGCTATTGCAGGTGAGAGTACAGATAATCATCTATGTTTGTATTACAGATTTCTACTAAAATGTACACATATGAAGTGATTTATAGTCCTTTATGAGTTATCTGTACAACCCTGTGTCAAGAACTTGGGTGCCTGTAGAAGTGATAACTTCTGTTTTGTGCGTGCATAGAGCAGGAAAGAACAGCTCCGATAGAAAAGCCTGGCTTTGGCCACTTGGAAGTGTTGTAGAACAAGGAAGGTGCTCAGGTGGTACGTCTCCTTGGACTGAGTAAGAACAACAAGGCTTTTATTCAGCAGCAGAATTTCTGTGCCAAGGAATTCAGTGCCCCATTAGCCTTTGCAGTGCTAAAGCGATCTTCTCAGCGGGGTCTAAGGAACTGCTGGTCTTTGGGAGGGCATCCCTGCCTGCAATGTGTAGGACTTGTTGGTTCATCTGCTGGGTCAAGGCTTTGGATAATTTTTACCTGTATCCTTTGCCTCTCTGCCATCTACCCTGCTCTTCTCTGATCAAACATTTTCCCATCAGTGACTTATCCAAGGCTGTTTTCTTTGATTTTCTCTTCACATTATTCATTGTGGCTCTGATATGTTGAAATGAACGTGGGGTTGCTTCCACACAGGAGTGCATTCTGTGTGTAAGTAAGTAAATGCCCCCCAAGGACCAAGAAGCAGTGTTGACTGCCATGTCGGTCACTCCATTAAAAAGGAATTTGGCGTGTTTGTAGGATGTCCAGGTAGACTTTTCTTTTTTCACTGGTTTCATAGGCACACAGTCTCAGCATCTGCCTCCATTCCCCAGACTACCAGAATTTCTTACTTTGTTCTTGTCTGAAGAAAGAGTGGGGACAAAGGAGCTCAGAGCTCTAATACAGTAATGGTAACATTATGAGAAGGAATATAGCAATGGAGAGAGAAGTTTCCCTAAGTCAACTGAAATCAACAGTTGGTGCCTTTTGTATGTTATTTTTATAGATTTAGATGATGTATAGCAGACTCTCAGTGCATTTGGAGGATTAAAATTGGGTTTCCAAAGAACCTGCATATATAGATGGTGTTGTATTTCATTTGCTAGAAATAGATATTGGTCTCGTACATCACAATGGCATTAGATGGTAGATGTTTGACATCTGTAATTCTCGCTCTCCTGCTTTAGATTGTTGGCAAACACATTTATTGCCTAATCTAAGTATTCTGATCCAAAAGCAACTCTTTGGATCAGCACTTGCTCTGCTCCTACAAATTCTAATTTAGAAAGTATAACTTAAAACCAAAGATTGGAACTTAACATTAAAAAAATACGTTAATTAAAAAATGTATTTTGGATCTATTTTGCGGAGTTGAGTTCATCATACTTCTTAATTCATGGCGTACTTTCATTATTGGTTCATATAAGGACATCTTGTTTATTTAGTTAGTTCTTTGTGTACCTTTAGTCTTCTATATGCATTTTAGAATAAGTTAATCAAGTTCCTTTAAAAATCCCACTGTTATTTTGATAGCAATTGCCTTGAAGTTAAAGGTGAATGTGGGAGAAAATAGAACCCTAAAATAATATGTTATCATATTTGTGAATGTGGTGTATATTACATTGTCCAGCTCTTCTTCCATATCCTTTAATAGAGTTTCAGTTTTTCTGTTAGAGTTCTTGTTCATTCTTTAAGTTAATTATTAAATAACTTATAGTTGCTTTTGCTATTATGACTATTATACTTTTAATTGGTTAAAAGAGAGCTATTGCTATTTTTCTAAGAGTATCATTTATCTAGCAACACCCCTCCACTCAAATTAATACTAATAGTTTTTAAAATTCTGTTGGATTTTCAATGTAGATAACCATATTATGTTTATCTAATGATAGTTTTCTCTTTCCTTCCCATTCTTAAAACTTTTGGGTTTTTTTTATTTATTTTACTTACCAGAATCATCAGTAGCAGTGACAGCACTAACCTTGCCTTTTTCTCAATGTCAAAAAGAAGGTGATCAAGAGTTTTTGGTATATACTCTTAACCAGGTAAAGTTTAATGAGCTCCTTCATTTCCTATTATCGAGTTTCTAAAAAATCATATTTTAACATTTATATCATAAATAGGTTTCCCTTAATCAAATGTGTTTCTTTCATTGTTTTGAGCTATTTGTGTAACTGTCTCCTTTAGTCCACTTAATGTGGTGAATTATTTTAGTGTATAGTCTGAAGTTAAACCACTCTCGCATTCCTAGTATAAACCACGCAATTTCATGTTATTTTTTCAAAGATACTGTTTGTTTTGGTTAGCTAATATCTTGTTTAGGGTTTTTTCCCCCTTTATATTCATAAGTGAAAGGGATCTTTGATAATCTTTTTTTGCATTACAATTATCTTGATTTAGAATTAAACTCTCTTTTTCTATTTTCTTCAACTCATTTCATTCTTAAAAGTTTGGTAGACTTCATCTATGAAACCATGTGTACCTGTTTTACTTCCTTTTATTTTGAAACAAGTGGGGTGGTTGGGTGAGAAGTGGGTATGAAGTTTGGTTTTTAGTGCGTTAGGATTGGGGGCCTTTGATAACCATTTTATTTTCTTTAGTGGTTATTATATTCAAATTATCTTTTGAACCCCTTTTTGCCACTATTGTTATATATTTATACATTAAATTTAAAAGTAACCATTTTTCATAATATTGTTTTATTATTTTATTGTATATGTTGCTATTTGTGTATTTTCATTATGAATTTCATTTGCATTTTCTGTTTTTTCCTTAATTGATGTTCTCAGAACTTTGTCTATTGTAGTCTTTGAAAAGATCAGCTTGCTTCTTTTTTTTTGCCTTCTGTTTCATTAATTTCTGCCCTTTATTATTTAATTCTTTCTTAGCATTGACTCTGTTAATTGTTCAATAAGTGAAAATTTAGTTACAATTAATTGTTTTTCGTTTTAAAATTTTCTTATAAGTGAATTTACAGGCATACATTTCTCTTTAAAATGTTTTATTTGTGCTCTAGAAATTTTGATATTTTTATTGTCATTTTGTTCAAAGGATTTTTTAGTTTTTCTTATGATTTCCTCCTTAACCTTTTTGTTATTTAATAGTATTTTTTTAAGTTTTTGATGTGTGATATTTTAAGCTATCTTTAAAAATGTTATTTGTAATTTAATCACATAGAAAAATGGCAATTGTTTTACATTGATTCTTTGGAATTTATTGAGTCATTTTTGTAGATTTAATATTTTTTACATACTTAAAACAATATGGGGTCTCTGCTGTATATGTATTTCTAGATATCTGAATTAGTTCAAGCTTATTACTCATGCTTTGCTTTTTTAATGTTTATGTCTTTGTTTATATTTTGTCTGTTGGATTATTTGTTACTCCCCAGGGTAATTTTAATTATTGCTTTACACGTTAAGCCTATATTTTTAGGTTCCTATGTGTTCAAGATTTTTGTATCTTCTTGGTACTAGGATGTGACATTTCTCATTGTCACTTTCGAGGTTTTCACCTTTGAATTTTATTTTGTTTTAATATTAAAAATTTGATAGATTTTCCCACATTGCCCCCTCCAAAAAATGATACTTATACTTCACTTGACTTATACTGGAGTCTAATAGACTCCTTTTTCCCCAACATTCTCTAAAGTGACAAATTTTAAGGTCTATGTACCCTAGCTTTCTGTCTTTATTGGTAGCTTGGGAAACTGGACCCGATGCATAGTTCTAGCATGTTTCATCTTCATTTTACTCACTGTCTGTCATATTCTCACCACAGTCTCCTTAATTGGGTTATTCTAAATAGTGTCTTGATTGCATTAAAGGATGGTACTTGGAAAATTTGACTTAACCATCTATTAAATCACATTTTATCCTTCCTGTTGCGTTTGCCCCAGGACTCAGTTTTTTTCTGAGGACAGACTGGCCCAGCTTCTCACTCAGAGGTGTCTTTCCTTATAGTCTACTGTGGCAGCCAAGTGGAGACTGGTTCCTGCTGTTACCATGCACCAATTGTTGGCATGGACATAGGCTACTGTGGTCTTCTGCTGCCTCTAGATCTGGGGATTTGGTTTTGATGTAGATCTAGGGACCACTCAGCTCAGGCTTCAAGGAGGCACAGAGCCAGGTGGTGAACAGTTGCTCTAATCCCGCTGCTTTTTTGTTGGTTCTGCTTGTACATACTAGTGCCTGAATTTACAGCATAATTTGGAGGTCCTGAGCTCCACTGATTCCCATTACTGACCCTGGCCTGAATGACTCTTGAATTCTTCTACTCAACTGGTTAGCTGTCAGTGGAATTTGCTGCTACTCTGAGGCCATTATATGACGTCTTCTCCATGGAGTTATAACCGTCAGGGAACTAATATTACTTGCTTCCTGTGAGGTTCCTCTTAACATTCCTCTCAGCCTCTGTCTGCCTTTCTGTCACCCCCACCACCCACATGCTGACTTTGTGCTTTCATAAATAGCTAGGATCCTTGAACAACTTCTATAGAAGCTTAAAGTAACATCCTTTGCATTATAGAGTATTTTATATTCCTCAAAGCACTTCCATATTATTATTTGATCCTCACACAAAGTCTTTCAGGTATGTAGGTTAGGTACATTATCCTGATTTCACCGATGAGGATCTAGAGACGGTGATTAGCTGACTTGCCCATTCTCAGTCACTTAGTTAATGTGGAACTGGTATTAGAATACAGTTTTGTTTGTGGTTGGCAATGTCATTCATTCATTTGTTCATTTTTACGTTCATTTTTTCATGTGCCCATATTATACTGAGCGGCAACAGAATGGAAAAAGCAAGGGTTTTGGGGACAACTTTGGTTTGAAACTTGATGACATCCCTTATTAGTTGTGTGACCTTGGTCTTGGACTTAACCTCTCAGAAAATCAGTTTCCTTACTTGTAATATAAGAAAAGATTATAACTTAAAAATGTTTATATGTGATTTAACACTACATGAAAATTACCCGGCAATAATAATCATGTCTGGCAACAGCAAGACCCCTTCTTGGAGAGTCCTGCAAAGTTAAAGGTGATATGTTACCGTATAAATACATAATATATAAAACAGAGTACTATTAGAGATAAAAATGGTCAAATATTGACAATTTTATAGTGGGAGAAACTCAGTGGCTACCATTTATGGAGTCATTCCCTATTGTATATGAGGCCCTGCTGGACCCCCCCAAATTTAAACAGAAATGAGCAAGGTCTTCTTTGTGTATCTGTATCTTCTACTACACTGTGGTTGGGAGGGTAGAGCCTGCGTCTGTTGCATTCCCCAACACCGGGAACAGTGTCGGTCTGCTAGGTAGTAGGTACTCAAGAAATGCTTACTGAACTGAAAAGGTCCCTGCCCACCAGGAGATTACCAACGAGTTAAGATAGGCAGACACGTAATCATATAGTATACTGTTAGAGGTATTTAGATAGACACATACAGCCTGTGATGACAGCCAAAAGGAAACAGTGCTCAGTTCTACCATGGGAAGGTAAAGAGCCTTGGAGAGGAGGGGGCAAAGCTTTATGGATCAGGTGCGTTAAGACTAAGCACATCTTGACTGTGGAAGGGCGCAAAACCAATTTGCATATCTTGGACTACATCCTTTCTCTCAACTAACCCCCTTTCAATGTGTGAAATTGAGTTTGTATTCAAAGCGGCTTCTTTGTTTGTCTCACACTCTGTTACTGGTATCTCCCATAATGTATTGCTCTGTAAAGTGCTTTGCTCTATCCTGAGTATAAAAGAAATGCTCAGGAAAACCAGATTCTATTCTTTGAGCGTCGCAACTAGCCATTGCATAACAAAGTGTAGTATATTGTGTGAGAAGAAATAGAGGAACACAAGAGACATTTTAAAGCGAGCAAATAAAACATCAAAGTGGAATAGTGTAGGGTGCATTAAAGTTAATAAACTGTCATGGCAGAGTGGAACCACTTTTCAATGTGAAGGAATCTGATTTAGTGACTTGTAACTGTGGGATGAGAATCCCATTGGAATGAAGTTAGCCGCTAGTTTTGCCAAATTCTAAATCTTTTGGTTCTCCTTGACAACCAGTCCTTGAAATTGAACAGAGTATTATTATTATTATTATTACTACTACTATTATTATTATTTTGCTAACAGCTCTCTGAGTTGCTAAACTCATCTGTCTACCTCTGAATATTTAGTGCTGTTCAACTCTATGTACTACTGCTATGCTTTAAGCTCTAGAAGGAGGAACTCAGGCCCTGGCTAACCCCCAAGACTGGGTACAGTTCAGCACCGTGGGCTTCCAGGACTCATGTAGTCATTCTCTGTTTTCACAGAGACCAGAAAAGTGTCAGGAGTAAATGTTGCTTAGGGGTGAACCACTGAGGTACTAGTCTTAGTCTCAGGAGCTAGAAAAGGCAATCGATACAGGTCTCCTTCTTGGCAATGTGGAAGGATGACTACAACAGCAAGAGTTCCAAAATGTTTTCTGCCAAGAACTGGATTGGATTTTGTGCTTCTTCAGCCACAAAATGTCCCCAGCATTTTACTCCCAAATCATTAATGCCCTTTGCAGTTAGTCTGTTCAGCCTGAAAACTTCCCTGGATTTATTTATTCAACACCATCATTATTGTTTTGTTAGCTAAAAACTCACAAAGCTTTTGGATATGTTAATTAAAAAAAAATTTTTTTTTTTTCCAAACAAGCAGGGGATATTAGGCAGCATTTTAATCCTTGATTACGCTCTCTCTTTGGAGAAGAATGAGATTTGCTGGCTCTGGTTTTGGGTGCAGTTTGTAGAATATTTCCTTGGAGTATAAAAATGCTATGTTTCTGAATTGGCATGCTGGTCTTTATTGACCTTGGGAACATTCTGTAACTATTTTGAGCTTCAGTTTCTCCATTTGAAAAATGGGAATAAAATGACTAATTTGTAGGGTTTCAATGAGATTGCATATGAGGAAATGCCTAACACGGTACACAGCACATAATACAGGTACAATAAATTATTATTTAAAACAAATCAAAACGACCTAAGCTGGACTAATTCTATTTAAATAAGAGAAACTCTTGGAGAATAGTGAGAAATGTAAAGAGAACTTACCCAGCTCTTACAGAGGTATGTCTTCGGTCTTGTGCATGTGTAAGACTTAGGGGCATATGTCAAAATAAAAAGGCAAGAGTTTGTTGTAGGTAAAAGGTGGACATTGTATGCAAACATGGAGTCACTCATTTCAGGGAAGTCACTACTAGGATACCATGGAAAATTTTCAAAACTGCCTCTAACATTACTGCAGATATCAACAGTATTTGTCCAAATCACCAGATTTTGATCTATAAACAAATCAGAATAAAACTATTCCTTGTAACAATGGATGACGTGAGAGGCAGTGTGGTGTAATTCAGTGGAACGCAAATTGGCCTAAAATTCAGAAGATCTAGATTCATTCATTTGTTTCACTTAATTGATTCATTGTTTTGGACTTCTTAGCTTCTTCCAGCCTTAGCTTCAACATCTATAAAATGGGGATAATAATATGTTTCTTATTTCGCCCCCCTCTGGGTTATTGTAAGGATCAATCGAGATGTTTTTAGAAGTACTGCCCACATATTGGTTGTTCTGTTTATTTAGTATTAAAAGCCAGATACTATAATAAAAGGGGTGCTGAAGAATGTTCAGGCTCTTGTGCTCTTTGAGGTGAACACGAAGTAAAGGCAGTACAAACGTGGGGCTCGTATGTGTAGCTCTCTATACCCAGCTTTTCCTGACCATGTTTTGTTGCTAGCCCCTGCTGAGCCCATTTTGCTGCTCACTTTGCCTGGCCTCTGAGCAGTTCAAGGATAAGAGTGCCAGGGATCACACAGCAACAGCAAGACACCCTCTTGGAGACTCCTGTGTGTGTGCACTTAGCATGACTGCTTGGACCACTTGCATTCCCTTTGCCTCATTCATCTCTGTTTGTTGCTGATGGCTATGGCAACAGCATCTTTCACTGTCTTGCTTAAGGATTTCTGATGCTTTTGAAAGTTGTTTTTTCTCTCATTCTCCTGAGCAAACACAAGAGACAAGAGACGAGCCTAGAAGATAGAAGCTGGGTTTGATGATCAGTAGAAGGAGATCAGCCCTTGACTTGCGGTACCCAGCCTCTTCAAAGACAGCTCGTAATCTAACCACTTTGCCTTTGTGTTTTCAGGGAGTCGACGAGTTGAAGATGAAGCCCAGAGCCGAGTGCTGTTCTCCCAAGTTCTGGTTGGTGTTGGCCGTCCTGGCCGTGTCAGGCAGCAGAGCTCGTTCTCAGAAGAGCCCGCCCAGCATTGGCATTGCTGTCATCCTCGTGGGCACTTCAGACGAGGTGGCCATCAAGGATGCCCACGAGAAAGATGATTTCCACCATCTCTCTGTGGTGCCCCGGGTGGAGCTGGTAGCCATGAACGAGACCGACCCAAAGAGCATCATCACCCGCATCTGTGATCTCATGTCTGACCGGAAGATCCAGGGGGTGGTGTTTGCTGATGACACAGACCAGGAAGCCATCGCCCAGATCCTTGACTTCATTTCGGCCCAGACTCTGACCCCCATCCTGGGCATCCACGGGGGATCCTCTATGATAATGGCAGATAAGGTAAAAGCAGGCTGCAATGAGAAGGGCCTGGGGTGGTTTGAATGGAGAAGTAAATGATGCGTTTTTTTAATGCAACACTTAATCATGATACATGAAAAGTAACCAGAATGCACCGAATGATTGGTAGACCAGGAATTAGTCTAATCACTTAGAGACAAAAGTGAGGAAAAGATGCTGGTATCCTGAACTCCTCTAATTTTGATTAGGTTTGTATGTTCATTTGTTTGCAAATGGATTCACTGAAATGACTAAGAGAAATTGAAGTTTATAGCTCCGAAGTACATTTTCTTCAAATATGCATATGAATAGCTCCTTCAAAACTTTAAAATAAGGTGTGCTCTCTTCTTCCTTGGTAATACATGTTCTCCACTGATACCAGCTTCAAGAATGTAAAAAGATAACTCCTTTGAGGCAGGTAATTTCTCTGTTTGAAGATACAGTGTCAGAGAAGTACCATATTTTGCAGTGTATAACGAGCACCCACATTTTTGGCTCAAACTTTCAGGGAAAAAAAATCTTTCGCTTTAATTTTTAAATTCAAGGTTTTATTTGTTTACATTTAGGTACTTGTTTTTGGTATTAAAAAGGAATTTTAGCATTTATTTTTTAACGATATGGTACAAGAAATTTTATGTAACAAATAATTATAAAACACAAGAACAGATTAAAAGTACAAGAAATTTTATGTATCGGTAACAAATTGATGATATTTACACATCATAGATGGCCAAGAACTCTTCATGGTTGCAAGTTTGTCATAAGTTCAACAAAACTGATGATCTTCTTCCAGGGTATTATTTTGCATACGGACATTGTTACTGATTTCTAGGGTTACACTTTTAACACATAAGCACGAACAAAAGAGTTAAAAACATTTATATAGATACGGAGTTAGTATTACATGTGTATATTGTGCATCCTTATTTTTCTGTCACAAATTTGGGCAAAGAAGTGCGCATTATACACTGCAAAATACGGTACTTCTTGTTCAGGTGTCCATGCTCATCCCACCTGGATCTGTGCATTTGAATAGTGTTTAATCCATACACCCAAGTGGCAGCTGCATTTTCCCCAAGCTTAGATTGAAAGGCAATGGTTTTGAATCTTGGTTGCATATCAGAGTCACCTGAAGAACCTTCAGCACTACCAGTGCCTGGATCCCACCACCAGAGATTCTAATTATTGGCCGGAGGTAGTTCCTGGGGTTCAGGATTTTGAAAAGCTCTCCAGATGGTTCTAGTGTGCAACTAAGGCTGAGAATCACTTTAAGGCTGTAAGGCCTCCAATAAATACCAGTCTCTCCTACATTATCCTACATTAATATTCAATTAATTGTCATATGCCAAACTATTATCTGACATTGATGCTTATTTTCTAACTGTAGCAAGTACTCTGTTGTGGTTATGTTTCGTTTTTACATTTTTTAAATTATTTTTCCTTGTTTTATTGCTTATTGCTTAGGTATAGCACTTCTCACTGTGCATTGTCCTTTACAGTTATTCCTATCTTAGGATGATTATTTTACCACAAGTGCAGTATTTATTGGTTTTCATCACTTTGGATTTTAAAAATGGCTTATACCTTTCCATTGTCATCTTACACTTCTTAACATCACTTTCAAAACCACCTTTAGTTTTGTACTTACAAGACATGCTGTAGGCTTAGCGATGGTTGCAGACACCTCAAAACCTAGCGTAGACACCGTGAGCGTGCTGCTTGGCCAATTGAAAACCACAACAGTGCAGGGCTTAACAGTAAAATCACCTTGTGTGATTACCGTTAGTGCCTGTTTTGGAACTTCCTTTATTCAATCCAGGAAAGGTCAAGTGGAAAGTACTGAGTGGAGGAACTTCAGTAACATATGAGGAAGATATTGAACGACAAAGATGTTAGAGTCAAATGTTGGCGCAAGGAGCCCATGCTAAGGGAAATGGCATAAACTTAAGCAGAATGGAAAATACAGACTAACTCTAGCAAAACCTATTGAGTTTTTGCATTAAGTAGACTTTCTGTTAACATCATTGTCCTTATGAATTATATTTTAGCAGTGGTATTTTGAGGGTACAATATGGCCCTGAAAAATGGCAAGATGGATGAGCCAAATTTTTGAATCAGAAATAAGTGCTTACTTATTTTGAGAGCAAGACAGGTGAAAATGATTTTTTTTCCTTTATATAGGCTATTTTGCAAGCTATTTAGGTCCATCTAAATAGGTCCACCATCACCCCGTCCCACCCCACCCCCAGCCCCAGTACAAATGGTTATTGTTTAAACTGGTTACTTGCTTCTCTGTTGTGTCTCTAACAAATGCAAAATATAATAATGTTAACTAAGATGAAGACCATGTGGAGGGACTCTTTTGTTCACTGATGTATTCTAGGTGCTTTAGAGTGTTTACCATATGCTGGGTACATACTGCTTTGCATGCATTATTTTACTTAATACTCTTAACAACCCAGTGAGTTAAGGGATATTAGTTATCTCCATTTGACAGATGAGGACACTGAGTCTCTGAGAGGTTAAATAACGTATCCAAAATGATGTAGCTAATAAGTGGCAGCCAGGACTTCAACACTGGTTGCTGGCTCCAAAGGCCACGTGCTCCATTGCCTATCAAGAAAATGGACAGGCAGATTAAGGTCTCACATACCTTTCTTTTCTTTTCTTTTCTTTTTTTTTTATTGAAGTGTATTGGGGTGACAATTATTAGTAAAGTTACATAGGTTTCAAGTGTACAATTCTGTAATACATCATCTATATATCTCATTGTATGTTTACCACCCAGAGTATAAGTGGCCAATAGATGTATGAAAAAATGCTCAACATACTTTTCTATTGTTGTCTTTTCCCTGTGTTATATAGCATCGCGATGGATGTTATCTGGATAAAAGTAATTCATCCCTTGATTCATAATGGCAATACTGGAAGCTGACTAAGGAGAGAATGAATGAGGATATGAAATGGTGTAGCGCTCAGGTGTAGCACAATTTGATAGAGGGTCCATTGGTTACTACTTCTAGGAGAAAAGGGAGGATTGAAGCCAGTGAGATGGATTCTTTCAGGTCACTGTAGTGAGATTCTCCCTAATGTCTTTACCCATTCCCCTCCCCCTATTACAACCACACCCAAATACCCCATCTTATCTTTTTTTTTTTCTCTCTCCATCTAAAAAGGGAGGTGAGCAATGATTTTTAGGCAGTTTCCTAAAATAACCTAAATAATATCTAACTGACTTTTGACCTGGACAGAAGAGTTTCTAAAAGGTAGGTAGAAAAACGAAAAAGAAGTAAAAAGGAGGTCCTGATACATGGAAGCCAGAAAATTGGAGGCTTAGTCATAAAGGTTAGATTCCCGACTGGGTAGCTGGTGACTGCAGAGGAGGGTGCAGCCGGAACCACCAAGACTGAGAGGGCAGCAGGGCCAAGATTCCAGGGAGCTGTGCCGAGAACATACATAGGCAAGGAGAAAGAGTCTCCCAGATCTCAGAGAAATAAGCTTTTGGGGCAAGTTCCAAAAATAAAACACCTCAAATTCGAAGATCAGTTTTTTTAAAAATAGAAGTTTATTTTTAAGTACCATGAGCACATTTTACAAACATAGAATGAGGACACAGGAGTTTGACAACTATGAATCAACTGTGGGGCAATAGGACAAAACATTTGAATGTGGAACTGATACAGAAAATCTAAGAAATACAGCTTCATTGCATTTGAGGCACAGCCTTTAAGACATAGTCACCCTCTGAAGGGGTGATAAATCAGCTTTCCATTTTGCTTCACCCTTCTAGGAGACAGGTAATTGCCACTCCATTTTAACTTGGTTTTTGTTTGTTTGTATCAAATAAAACCCACTTACTAAGTGTCCTTGAGGAAGATGTCATTACAGGGATAAAGTTCCCGATTCAAGGAGTTTGCGATGGATGAAAGACAGCATGATTATAAAGATTTTTGACAAAAGTAGTAGGACATAGGTTCAGCATTTGGTCAAATAGCATGTGCTCACTTTTTTGCATATGCTAATTCATCACTACAAACATTAATTAGTGCTCTGCTTTTCCAATGAGGAAACAAATCTTATACCATGGCCAAAGGAAGCGTGGAAGCCAGTAGAGTAGAGCTGTTCAAAGCTCAGAATTTGGAGTCAGAGTGGGTTTTAACCATCACTTCTGAGATGTGGAGATCAGGACTACTTACCAACTGTTTACTTTAAGCCTTGGTTTCCTGGCCTGTATAATGGGGATAATAATATACCCATCATAGGGTTGTTGAAGATTAAATGAGATAATATATAGCAATACAAACTTCACTAAGTGTCCTGCACAGCACTCAGTAGGCTAAGCTGAAGGTTGCATGGAACAGTTTGAAGATAGGGAAGTCTCATGATACAGGAAAATAATGAGAATCAAATAGCCTCACGGCCAATTACAGGGACACTTCTGAACTGGAGACCAATTACGTATCTCTTACAATGGCTGTGAAGGGTGGGTGGGAGCCCTGGTCTTGCTCCCGCAGGGCAGTGGAAGCTCATCGGTGATATAGCCACACCCTAGCCCAAAAGGGCATGTTCAGTTATAGAAGAGTTCTAACGAGGAAAGAAATGCTAGGTGCTTGTAATAAGACTGTTTAGAATAATAACAGAGACAGTTTAAAAATGTATGAGGTGATTTTTGGCAGTTCCCCACCTGAGCATAAGAAGTCTGTTTTATTTTGTCTTGTTATAATTGCTTGTATTCTTCCTGAGACCCTGGACTTAGGATGCAATCCAAACAATGAACTAAAGCTAGACGTGTTTCCATTTTTTTTTCCAGAAAGTTTCTCTGATGACTTGCTGAAATCTTTCGTGGCTTTTCAGATTTTAGCTCAGAGAGGTTAAGTAAATAATCCAGGATATCACAGCTTATGAGCAATGGGGCTGGGATTCAAATCCCCAAAATACCTGGGCTTTTTATTTATATGGTTCTGCCTCAAAAAGCACTGAACTAAGAATTATAAGTCCTGAATTATAGTCTCCATTCTCATGAGCTTTGGAAATCGGTCAAATAAATCACTTAAGCTACATGGTACTCAGTTTATAGTTTATAAGACTTAAATTTTGTTTTCTGCTCTACCCACTTTACATTTTCAAAGAAAATGAAATAAAATATGTGGAAAATTCTGGAAAAGTACTGTGCAATCAGTACAGTTAGGTGAAGGAAATTGCTATAATGTTAGATGAGGGAAATAAGGAATAGTGATAGGGAAAGACAGATTTATTGACAAGTGTTACTGGCATTGGGACCAATGAAAATGGCTTGGGCAGGAGGTAGGAAAGAAAACAGAAAGGCTGAGTTACAGTAGGCCAGGCAAGAGGACGCAAAATCCATTTTTTAATCCTGCGAGAATGGAAGAGAAAAGGGTATAGTGAGTAAAGGGTCGGGGTCTGGAAATAAATGGCTTGGTCAGAGTGAAGTATACTGGCTAAAAAAATGCATCATACTCCATATCTTGTTCCTCATTAAAGGACATGTGAAAATACTCTTACTCTGGAGTCCATTGCTATGATTCTTTCCTTCCTAACTTGCTTGGTTGAGACTTGATGCTTTGAATAGCATTCTCATTTTCTGGGCAGAGAGCCACATTTTGTAATCCAACGGGGGCCAGGAAGATGGCCCCTGCTCTTCTTTCTCTCTCTCTGCTACTACTCCCCTACCCCTCACCTCACACACGCCTAATGACAATGTGTTTGGAGAGAGCAGATGAGCCAGCAGTAGTGTGTGACACTGTAAGTACACTATTGCCTTCCAATTGCTCATGTGGGTTTCCATATGCAACACAATCTTGAAACCAAGATAGCTATGCTACTCACACATTACTCTGTGCTTCTTCCCGAATTTGGTGTCTTTTAGTTTCTTACCTTCCTTTTAGTTGTTTGTCAGATGGTATTCCTTGGGACAGAATACTTCAACAGCAAACTGTGGTGTTATAGCGTTTCTTGGATGAGAAGAGTTGAGATATAGAGGTGGGAAAGGCAAGGGCATAAGGCAGCTAATATAGTATGTTAAGTTTGTACCAGGCATGATTTTAATGACCATTTTAATTCTCATGCAGTTCTGTGAGGCAAGCAGTATGATTTTGTTGGTTGATGGGAGAGTTTCTGTACATTGGCCAAAGTCACATAGCTACTGTGTTTCCGTGAAAATAAGACCTAGCCGGACCATCAAAATTAATGTAAAACCCGGTATTATATTTATATTATATTATATTATATTATATTATATTATATTATATTATATTATATTATTATATAAGACCGGGTCTTATATTAATTTTTGCTCCAAAGATGCATTAGGGCTGATGGTCCAGCTAGGTCTTATTTTCAGGGAAATACGGTAGAGAAATAGTGGGACTATGATCTGAGTCCAAGTATGTTTGACTTTAAAACTTTTTAGGTTGACTTTAAAACTCCTTTGGTTGACTTTAAATCTCCCAGTCCACACACTGAGGAAGTCAGAAAAAAGCAAGGATAGAATTGCCTGCCTGGAGGTCAGTTACTCCTCCCCCATTTTACCTTCTTCCTTGAACTGTACTTTGGGGGCAGATGAGTAGGCATTTCTAAGACACTGTAAACATTGCTGTGATGCAGCCCTCAAGACTGTCTGAACGTTAGTCTTTCTAACTGCTCCTGTGTGATATGTTTCCTGTTGGTCAATATGTCCTCTCTTTTAAAATTGGAGCTCAAGTTTGCTTTCAAGAGGCTGGCCACTTGAAGTCCGGGTACAGTTTTAATGCTTAAAAAAAACTGAGGCCCCAGAAATTGCTTTAGGCATTCACTGAAATAAAGGTGCTTGGTGCTAGAAAGGAACACATGAGCCATCACGCCTCATATATCCTCCAGGAAGGGGATGCTGTGCCTACAGGAAGGTGGGGGCAGTGTGGAGAGAAGGCAGCCTTTGAAGCCAACAGATTTGAGCTCTGTGCCATGTGACTTCAGTTGTGATCTTGAAACACGTAGCCTCAAAATTTCCATTTGTAAGATGGGGACAAAATGACACCTAGTTTGTAGTGAGCCTTCTGAAGCACGGTACCCAGTACTTGGTAAACAGCAGGCCCTCAGTATATGAGTACACTGTCGTGTATTTCGTATAGAAGACCTTACCTAAATCATGGAGGAAAATGGAGTCCTAATGTTTTCCTATTAACCGAAAGAGAAGAGTTTGGGATGATCATACCTTTCATTTTAGGCCTGGTGGATAAACAGCTGCTCAGTGGGTTCCGCCTCTATAGTGATGCAATTACTGATTGTGACATGATGGGGACTTATCAAGATTTTCAAAGCAGAGACATACAGTGATGTCAACAGACTGACACACACAGGATAAATAAGCAATGAAGATAAGTGAAAAGCATTAAAAAAGAAAGCATAGCAGAAGAAAATCGTGTTTGAATCCAGGGTCACTCATAGGTTTGGAAGTGTTAATATGTAAGAAAAAGTGAATTATTAAATGAGGGAGATATTAAAGGCACCAGGTAGGAAGTGGCCATATGTCATAGACACAGGAAGGCAGTTAATTTATTAAGTGTCACTTAGGCAATTTTTAATAGATGACACTGATATTGCTGAAAAACTCCTTGGATTATGATTTCTACATCAGGTGTATATTTTCATTCTCCTTTCTGAGACTTCTGTGGTTCTTTTTTCCTTATCCTTAGATGTTAGATCTACATTTCATTTTAAAATTATATTTTGATTCTATGGTAGAATGAAAAAATATAGCATCAAAATTACATTTGATTCTAAGGGTCCAGCATACATGAGAGTAATATTAGAGCCTAGTTTTATTTTGGCTTTTTGGAGCACAAAAAAATGTATTGCAGCAGTTCTATTTTACAGGGACAAAGAACTCCCAAATTATCATTGGTTATTATGAGGTTAAAATGAGAACGTGAACTAACATTGATCGATCATTTACTTTTCTCAGGCTCTGAGCTAGTTACCTTATATGAGCTTATACGCATATATGTTATTTAATTCTTTCATTGAATTTATCAGTGTTTTGTTTCCATTTAACAGATGAGGAAATTGTAGATCAGAGAGTTTAACGATTTTACCCAAGACATTTAGATAGTGATTCACTCCCAATAGCTTATTCCTCCTTGCTGTCGTCTTCTCTCTGGCTTAGTGGTCCACAGGAGACGGTTGGAAATGTATTGGGGGAGTCTTTTTGTTTTTTTGTTTTGATGTCATAATGCCTGGTTTTGCATTTATTTCTGTGTGTCCATGTGCTACTGGCACTTAGAACCTGGAGACCACACATGTCAAAGTGTCCTGTAATATGTCTGATAGTACTCAACAATCTGGAATAGACTTACCGAAAATATCAATTTTACCCTCATTGAACATGCTCAAGTCTTTCTCAGATTAATAAACAAACAAACATGAAAGCTTTCCTTGACTTGGGTTCTCCCTCCTTTCTCTCCTTCTTTTCACCATTCACCTCCTTAAAAGATAGTTTGAAATTGCTGTTTTTCATTTCCTCACCTGTCACTTTCTACAAAATGCCAAATCCAATGGACTTCTCAAGTTGTTCTTGACCTTCTGTGTCACTGAACACTGTTGACCCTTTTAGTGCTATTCCAACAATTATGATGACAAGAGTAATTAGATTTGTCACAGATTTGGTGACAGTGGGAATGAGAAAGAGTAGACTTTAGAATATAGATGGGTCTTATAAGTGGAAATGTCTAGTAAGTAGTTGCATTTGGGACTGGCGGTGAAGAGAGTGTTTTGGGCTCGAAATAGATAAAGAGTGCCAAAAAATGTATACACATTTTAAGAAAGGAAAAAACTGTATTAAAATTGTAATAATATATACCAATAACAAAAGATGAATACAAGTCATGTGTTTACATTTTTTTTTGGCACCGCGGTAGATAATGAGCCTCATTAGCAAAGAGAGAATAGTTAAAACCAGGAGGGTAGATAAGGTGGCTCAGAATTAAATGAAATGAGGAGAGAAATGTGTCAAGGACAGAACCTGAGTGTTCACCACCATTTGAGGGATGGCCAGAGTAGGTGGAGATAATACAGGAGCTAAGATGGAATTATTAAAGAGATAAGAAGAGAACCTAGAAAAACAAGGAAAGGAAGCATTATAGAAACCAAGAGGGGATTCTAAGGGAGCAGTTAACCAGACTGGGAATCAACGACCACTGCCATCCCCTCACAAGGGTTGTACAGACTGTAAGGAAGTCTGCCATCTTCCTCATTTCCCCTCCGCACACCTCGGTACTGACATTCCTTTCTTGTCCCCACTGCCAAATGGTAGCGTACCTGTGTGACTCCTTAGCACATCAAATCTGATTGTTACACGTGCACTGGAAACGCTGCACTGGCTTCCCACAGCTTGGAATATGACATCCTTTTTGATCTGGTCCAGAGCCACCTCTCCAGGATTTTCTCTTCACCTCCAGGCCTTATTGTTTGAACAATAAGGTCAGACCACACTAAATTATTCACAGCTCCCTGAATGGTCCTGGCCATTTTACATCTCTGTGCTTTGGTTGGTGTTCCTTCGTCTCCTTAGAAAACCCTCTTCCTTGTCCCCCCAGAAACACCTACTCACGTTTCCAGAGCAGTCACGGCACTTCTGTGAATCCTTTTCTGACTCTCATCTTCACAGACTTTACTTCTTCTTTCGCACTCCGCCTGTGCCCTATTTATGCTTTCATTGTAACTGTGTTGTTTACCGGTCGGTCTCATTTAGTATTCGGTGGGCTCATTGTGGGCCAGGGCCACAATTTACTGATTTTTTTTATATTCGCAGCCCCTGCCATAATATCTGATGCATAGTAACAGCTAACTTTTATTAAATAATGAACAATCATTAAACTGCTTTCTCTACACACACTCCAGTGGGTTGAATGGAGCCCTTTCCATCCCCCCCCCAAAAAAATAAATATGTCCCTGTCCCAACTGCTGGAACCTGTGAATGTGACCGTATTTGGAAAAGGGTCTTTGCAGATGGAATTAATTAAGTTAAGGATCTTACGGTAAGATCATCTTGGATTAGGCAGGTGGGTTCTAAATCCAATGACAAATGTCTTTACGTATAAGAGATAGAAGAGGAGAAGACATGGACATAAACAGAAGTCTTTGTAAAGAGAGGCAGAGGTCGGAGTTGTTTAGCCACAATCCAAGGAAGTCACCAGAAGCCAGGAGAAGCAAGGAAAGATCCTCTTTTAGATCCTTCAGACCCTGCGGACCTTGATTTCAGGCTCCGGGCCTCTAGAATTATGAGGAAACAAATTTCTTGTTGTAAGCCACCAAGTATGGGGTAATTTGTTATGGCAGCCCTAGGAAAGTAATCCACACACCATAGTTAAGAGGGGGAACTCTGAAATCTCACTGCCTACGTTGTTGCCAGGCTCCACCATTTACTGTGTGACCTTTGACAAATCACTTAACTTCTCTGAATAATAGGTTCCTCAGCTATACAATGGTGATAAAAGTAGACTCTGTTTCTTAAAGTTATTAAGTAAAGTTATGAAAAGTGCTTAGAAAAGGCCTGGCAAATAGTAGGAATCATAAGTGTGAGTCTCTGAGAGGTATTCAGCAAGTGTCCATGGAATAAATGAACGAGTGGGCAGGATGATGTAAACAGAGACACAAGGCATTGGAAGTATGGTCTGAACTCACCTGGTTCTCTGGTAACTGCGCATGCTCTTTGGGAGCTCTGTGCAAAGGTGGCGGCGCTCTGACATTCTGGACCATTCCAGCCTGGGACAATGCTGAAAGGTGCCGTGTCAGCGTTGTTTAGCTGTTCCGCTGCTAAGGCCGTGATGGAACTGTGGGGCAGGGAAGTCTTTCAGCCCTAGTTCCTCCCTTTCTGTACTTGTCTCTCCTTGTTTTTGTTTCTGCTGCTCTTTTTGTGTGCTTATGTGTTTGTGTGTCTCTCTTTTGTGTGTGTGTGTGTGTGTGTGTGTGTGTGTATGTGTGTGTTCAGATGTGCTTGCTGGTGTCTTTATCCTTTCCAATGCCCAGGATGGTGCATGTCAACTGAGGCTGCTGCCCTCCCAATCCAAAATCCTCATGTTTTCAGATTTTTCTTCTCCACTCTTAGATCAGAACCCCTGCTTCCTTTCCTTTTATTCCCTTTCATTCTATGCTTTTCATAGTCCTTATCGCAACTGCAATTATTCATAATTGGTTATTTTTTAGCTGTCTGTCCTGCTAGACTACAAGCTTCATAAGGGCAGGGAGTGTGTCTTTCATTTTTATATCCCCAGATCCTAGCATATTGCTTGGCACATAGTAGGGCCTTCATATATATTTATTAAATGGATGTATGGATTATTTCAGTACAGCAGATGTCAGTTGCAATTCACAGAAAAGTATCTTAAACTCCAATGAAAATGGATGGTAGGATTAATCTCTGGTTACAGGCAAACACATTCCTTATCACTCTCTAAGCCGCTATCTTGATCACCCTTTTTTTCCCTTCTTCACAGGCGCCAGATATCAGCAATCGACAAGGTGGCACTCAGCTCTCGAGTTACAACATTCATGTCCACTTTCTTTCTAGCTGTCTCAAGTTAGGAGTGTGGTCTGAGTTGGCAGAACAAAACTTGTGTCACACAAAACAGTTGGGTGCCGTGATGAGCTTTACTTTATTAGCCCTCGTTCAAAGGAGGAAGCAGAAGGAAATAAACATTTTTTTTTTTAATTTCAAAAGATAAACTATGCGATTCATCTGACATGCTAATCAGCAAAGTATCACCAACTAAATTTAATCAATGTAATTAAGTTTCCAAAGGTAGTTGCAAGAGATTTTGAAACTTCCTTTAGCAAACAACATCCTTTCTCATTTACTTATTCGTTCTTTCAAAAAATATTTGTTAGACATCTCCTGAGTGTCAGGACCTGTTCAAGGTCCTGGAGATACAGTCAGTAAGAGAGATGTGTCCTCGTGGTGCCTTGACTGACAATCAACAAACATAAATTCAACAGCATTATTTCAGGTAGTGGTAAATGCTTTAGTAAAAATAGCAGGAAGGGTGGCATGGGCTATTTTAGGGAGGCTTGTCAGGGAAGGTCTCAGAGGAGGTAGCATTGAGATTTGTATGATGAGAAGGATCCACATGTGTGAAGAGCTGAGCAGCATTTTGGCAGAGGGAACAGCAGGTGTGAAGGGTTTGAAGTGGACGCATGCTTGGTTTGCATTATTTTTGTTTTTGATGAGTAGCAGGAAGGTCAGTAGAGTTGGAGGGTGGTGGCAACGTGAGCGATGATACAAAAGAAGGTGGAAGGGTACTGCAGGGTCAGATCAGGTGGAGCCTGGGTGTCTTGGCACGGAGTGGGATATTTCTAAATTTCATTCTAGATGTAAGAAGGGAGTGATGTGACTTGATTTAGCATCTTTTCAGAGGAAGAAGTTGGTATAATGGATGGAATACATACCTTGGAGCCATTTTGAGTCTTGGTTCCACCTTTCAGAAGCTGGGTGACCTCTTGCCATGTTGTGTGGCTAGTGTGATCTGTTTTATTCTCATTTGTATGATGGGGTTAATCAACCATGAAGAACTATTATGAAATAAAATGAAATAATCTTTAAAGGACTCATTACTCTTCCAGGGACACACATGGTTTTGAATTATAGCTACTATTACTCTTTCTATAGTAGTATTGAAATACAAAATCCTCTTAAATCAGGCATCATTTCCTTTTGATATATCTATGAATTATGCAGTTTTTTTGTTTTCTGGTTGTTACAAAATTTGTTTACAAACTCGCAAATTAGCAAAGCAATATAGGCAGGTGGAAACAATATGATTGGCTTTACTCTAAATAGCTGCCTCTCCTTTTGAGTTGTTGGAGTTCCTATGTACCAGTGTCCCATGGCCAGTTCCTGGACTTATGTCTACATTGTTGCAGCCTATTGTAATTTCCCCTTTCCAAATGGGGGTAATGGCACTGAGAAGAGTGCCACAGGACATGGAGCAGCCGGGGTAAGATTTTGGGGTGAGGGGAGTGGGCATTGACAGTGGGAGGCAGTGTAGTGGAACGACCTGCCAGTGTAGCCCACTCTGAACTGAAGATTCTTGGCATACCCCCAAGTCCTCATGGGCTGCCACCATGTGTCCTGAATGCGTTCCGTTGCCTTGACAACACGTGGTCCAGAACTGTAGAGAGCAGCATTCTTCTCCTTTTCAGTATCACATTGCTGCTAGGACAACAGACTTCGTGGGAAGCCAGGCTTCACCGTAGTATCTGTATGCTGTGGCCACCTACCTTCTCTCCTACTCCTCCTGCTTACCCTATTCCCACTGCCTTCCATAGGTATCCTGACTTCTTTTGCCTTCATAGATCCATGTCGGCATAATCCTTACAGATCACTCCAACCCCTTTGTTTTTCATTCTTTCACCATTCCGGTGTTCTCATTGCTCGCATAAAAGCAAATATTGTTAATCCTCAAAAAAATAAAGCTGCATGACATAATAAGTTGAGGGGATGATGAGAATGAAGGACGTCAAAGACATCAAGAAAGGGGGGAAAGGAGCTTGATAGTTTCTGTAGTTGAGTTGTATAGTGTATGGTAGTTCTTAAACTGAGTGGACCTTAGAATCAACAGAAGAGTATTAAAATTTTATTATTATTTTAAATACAGATTTTCTGGTCCCATTCCCAAGGATTTAATAGGTTTGGAATAAAGCCCCAGTAAGTGCTATTTTCACATAGTTACCCCAAGGGATTCTGAGGTACTGGCAGGTTTGGGAACCACTGGCAAGTAGGATATGGTATGTTTATGTTATAAAGTTTCGTGATGGATCAGGTTCTATCTACTGGACTTTCTTATTATAGTCTCCAATGCAGTCTATGCATATGGCTGCTTAATAAGGATTAAGAAGGAGAAAGAGGAGTTGGAGAAAGAGGAGAAGAAGCTAAAGGAGATGAGGAGGAGAGCAAAGGAAAATAGAAGGGAGAGGGCAATGTGAAAATGCTCAGTAGAGGCCATGGAATTGGGGATGGGGACAGTCAATCACCAGATGTTAGGTTCAAGGACCTCTTGTCGCTGACTTTCAGTTGGAGTGCAGGCTAAGTGTCTTAGTCTAGAATCGATTAACATGTTCTTTTGGGTGTGTTTTGAATCCTGGAATTTTCCTGGTTAGTAAGAAACCAGGGTAGGCTAGAGCTAGAATTTCAGAAGAGTCAGCTTCATTCTATTTCCCCCCATGAAAAAAAAAGTGCCTACTACATGTTAGTGCTATTCTTTATCCGAGATTGTGCTTTGCCTGTCTGTGCCCATTGAACCCTTAAAGGAGCTCATGATTTAGGCAGTAGGAATATTCTTCTTTTACAGATGAAGACACTGAGGATTGGAAAGGAAAGAATCTGGTCCTTGGTCACACACTAGTAGTGGCCATGTGGAAAGGGGTCCCCTTGTCTGACTAACACCCATGGACTTCGGCAGCATGCTACACTTTCTCTTTGAACTGTCATTTACATGGTCTTCTCGGGGCATCTAGCTTAGTCTGGGAGGGAATATCCCAATTGTCCAAACAGTAGCCAGCTGGAACTTGGGCAAAGTGGATTCCTCCCTCTCCCAATGGATTTTGATTAGGACCTAAACATTCAGCAAGAGAATAGCTCTGGCGGAGAGAGGAGCGTGGGGTGTAGACAAGAAGTAGAAAGGGAAAGAGCGTTTGAAGAGAAGGACACGTGTAGGTGTGTAAGACTGCTGGGACGGTTCCCAGTCTGGGGCGCTGGGGAATGACTCTGCCCAGGAGCCCAGTTCCTTCCCCAAGTCTAAGGCAGACATTACACCCTCAAACCCGTCCTCCTGCAAGTGGATGCCCCGGGTTTGACTCCTGGATCCGATCAAAGTCTTCCGTCACATTTCTGCGATTGGGGGAATATTGTTTTCTAGCTCACTGTGTCTCAGGAGGAAGTGAAATCAGATATCCATCAATCTAAGATTCCATGTCAGCAGATGAGAAGTTGACAAAGAAGGAAGAGTAGCTCTGCCTCACTGTTCTGCATGACTGTTGGTCTCAGAGCAAACCGTCTCTTCCTACTTCCTGAGCATTCTTAGGAGATCAGCCGTCACTGCTGTGACCTTGGAACAAAATCGTCACCAGTCCCTTAGGTGCTACCCAAAGGCCGCTTCACTGGTCCTGTCCTCAGCCCCTTCCTGCTGTACCGCTTTTTTGCTGGGCCTTCAGCACCTACTTGCCTTGTCGGTTTCCCCGATGATCAGATGACCAGAGGTCTATGTGCAAGAGTAGTCTTCCGCTGTGTGCAAGTTATCTGTGTCCGGCTGGTGGGACAGATATCTAGGCGGTCTCAGGCAGAGCATGTCAGAGGAGCAAATTTATCTCGCAGTGTGAGAGCCCTTTCTGAAGGAAGAGAGCCCCTTTGTCTCCTTTCGTGGCTGGGACAGCTCGGAGCTCGCAAGGCGTACTCTACATATTTGTCGGTAATGATAGATCCTTTGAAATGAGATGAGAACAGGCCATATGCTCTTGGAAAACAGCCTACATTGCAAGGTGGAATGGATGAGTGAGATGTGTTTTTGCAAGTTCTTTTCATCTCTAACATCTGTGATCCTGTGAATAATTCTCTTCCCCTTGGCCCCGGCTGGCCGCTTGCCTGGAAACTCTGCCAGAGCCCTCCCCACCACAGCTCCTCTGAATGGAGATCACAGAGGGTCTCTACTCTGGATGGTTCTAGAAGCTGAAGTTGATAATGAAAGCAGGAAAGAAGATCTGTATCCTGGGTTTGGAGCCCAGCAATATGGGAATTTGGGCAGGAAGTGTGAGTGCATAGTTCCTAGAGCCAGGCAGGGGAGGAGTGGGGAACTGATGGCTCGACCTGTATAGGTTGAAGTAGCCCAAAGGCAGCAAAAGCAGCAGCTCCAGTTGTACTAATGTAGCCCCTGGAGGCTTTTCTCAGGCCAAATAGGGGTGCAGGCTGAGCAGCCAGACCCAAGATAGGGCTGCTTTGCAGGGTGCAGAGAAAGGGCAGCTGCCAGAGTCCCCGTTCTCATTCGGCTTGCCTGCCACACCATGTTCCCAGAGACGTCCGCCCGTCTGTATCAAAAGAAGTTAAGAGAGAGGAATGGCTTTCTGATGAATGCGTTGCTCTCTGATCACTCTTGTTCTCTGAGACTAAATTGGTGGCTAATTTTACTGAGGAAGTAATGTGGCTTTCGGGCTTCTGTAAGTTCTCCCATTTGTCCCTGCAGTTTCTGTGTCCAAGGGGAAGTTTCATTGTTCAAGAAAGAGAACTAACCTAGAATAGTTATTCGTGTCATTTCTGTTCTTCTTGGAGACCAGTTCAGTGATTATTACGAAAATGAGTCTGTTAAGCAGAGAGGGGGATTTGGACACAGGTGTAACTCTGTGTGCTCTGGCGGAAGGGCTCGTCCTCATCCTTCGGCATGTTCTACTCTTGTGCTCACTGTGATCCAACTGAGAGGCTCCCAGTTGTTAGAGTAGGGACCTCTGAGCTTGTAAGAAAGAGTTGCAAACAACGCGGGGCTGGTTTCTTGTTTGCTGTGAGTTAGTATTAGGACTTAGACAAGATTTTCTTCTGTGTTTATGGGACTTCCAAGTAGCAATCATGGGCACCCTTGCCATCTATCCTGAGCTCGATGGTGAGCCCTAGGAAAAAGTGTGTAATTAGAAAAGAATGTATTTTTAATCATTTTAGAAATTCTCTTTCCCTGTGCTGCTCTCTCTGCTTTTGACAACTTCCACTTCCTTTAGTCGTCCGGTGTTCTTTTTCTGCCTCTTGACTGCCTGCCCCCACCTTCTGCAGTGGTCACTGGTAGAACTTCCCCAAGAAGTACCATGTGGTTCAGTCCTGGGTCTGTCCTCCATGTAGCCCCCTAGTATGTCCTCCTAGGTCCCTGTTTCATTTCAAACTGGGAGACAGTCTAAAAAAACTCAGTCCTTAGCAGAGTCTAAATAAGAGCAGAGCAACTGATGTGTCACCCTTTCCAAGGGCATTTGTATTTTAACTCAGAGGAAGAAATTTCTACTAGTGGAATTTCAGATACCACACTGGGCCATAAGGGAAATATATATTTAAAACAGAAAGTGCTTTCCTGACCCCCACCAATCATGCTATTCACAGGGAGCTTCACCAGTCCGAGCTCGAGGTCAGGCTCCCCTGGGAGACCTTGCAGCAGACAGAAACAGTAAAGGACGCCATTTGAGAGGGGCTGAGCTGTGGACGACAGCACAGGACCTGCTCTGGAACCTTGGAGAGCATTGTGGCTATTAGGGCAGAAGGCCTTCTGGAGCTCCTTCTGGAAGGTAGAAGAGAAACCAGTAGAAGGAGGAAGCCCGGATGAATCAGTGAACTCTAGGCTGCTTTAATTTTCCATACTATAGAGAGGACCCACATCCTACTTTCTGCACTAAGAACTCTTAGCTGCCTTTTACTGCCCCCAGAGACTCAGCTCCTAACCTGTCTGTGTCTGGGCCCTAGTTTGTTTCTCCCTCTCTTAGATTCTTGGATTTCTCCTTCTCTCTGTCCTCCTTTCCCTCCTCTCTGCTCCCCATTGTCTCATTTCTGGTTTCTGTTTCTCTGTCCTTCTCTCACCTCATCCTTTCCCCTGTCTCCTGTGACCCACTCTTCCACATGATTTACGCTTTATGTGGCACAAGCAGCCATCTTCATGCTTCATCCTGTCAGTGTCGAGGTCCCTCAATGACCTACCTTCGCACTTGGCATAGTTAAAAGTTCCCAGGTGGTCTGCTCTTAACTGTTGGGCTGTCAAACATTAGCTTTATAGTCTTTGGCAAGTTGGTTCAGTTGGTTAGAACTGGCGGTTAATGAGGCCAGTTAAGGATATAGGTTCCCAACTCTGTAGGACCCTGCTAGTTCTCTTTCATTTCATGGCAGAAATGACCTCCAGCCACCACCTTCCATGTTCAGACCCTAGGTCACAGTGGAGGTGTGGCTAAGGAGTTGTGGCTGGAAAATGCTAATTTACTAATAAAGGACATCAATAAGAATGTTATATATTTTTTAAGTTATATTTTTATTTTGAGATCATTGTAGGTTCACATTTTATATTTATAAAGGTCTAACAAGAGTTTGATTTCAATATCATGGCAGAATTCAGGCTCAGACCGACAGACCAGACTCAGATTCTGGCTCTCTTTCTTAGTGGTTCTGTGACTTTAGCCTAGTTCCTTAACTTTTCTGTGACTAAGTTTCCTTAGCTGTAAAACAACGATAATAATAACAACTGCAACACAGGTTTGGCCTCTTTTCAGCCTCCCTTTGTGTGAACTCCTTTCTCTTCCTCTTCAGTTACTAGGTCTTTTCTGTTATATTGTTTTTCTTCTTAATTGTCCTATTATTTTTACCAATGCCTCTAGAAATTTCTCTCCTCTCCTCTCCTCTCCTCTTCCCTCCCCTGCCCCTTTCCTAACCTCTCTTCCCTTCCCCTCCCTTCCTCCTCCCCTCCCTCCCCTCCTCCCCTCCCCTCCTCTCTTCTCTTCTATGTTTTGTGCTTCTCTTTCCATTTTTGCATCTCTTAGCCTGTTCCTCATTCTTAGTTTCTTGCTTTCTCCTTTATCAGCCTCTCATTCAATTTTACTTCCTTCCCAAGGCACGTTTCCTGATCCATTTACCCTTGTCACTCACTGTTCCTGGGCCCTTCGTGGCTTCCGGGAGAATGTGCAGCTTTTAATTATTTATAAGCATGAGAGAATAATTACAAAAATGATTTAATTACTTTTTCCACATAGATCTTAATAGCACTGGCTGCACTAGATGATGGTAGGGTTGGTGCATATGAGCAGGCATACTTGATATGAGGAAAAAGGTGGGTTTGAGGTGGAGATGTAGCTGTAAAGAGTCTATAGAAAGCTTAATCTCATTTGTCAAAGAACTGAGAAAAAACCCACAATAGGCAATGGAAGATACATGTCACCAATATCTGAATCCATGAAGACGGATGGGGCTAATTAAAAAAAAAAATCATTTTGTATCATATAGGCTGTGTAGTGGATGGAATATTACTGCTCATTTAGGTGGTGATGGTGGTGAAAGACTTTAATCTTCTGGTTACTCCGTGGTGTTGAACAGAATTATTCATTTAGTAGCAATTTGGGTTAAGGTGAAAAGAGCCTAGACTGAACTACAAAGTCAGGAAGCTTGGTTCTCATCCCTTGCTGTATAACCAACCATACCTGTTTGTCTGGTCAAGTCCCTTAATCTCACTTTCTTCATTGAGAAATGAAGGGATTGGGATTTATAGCATGCATAATATTTCTCTAAAGGAGAAAGTGGCACAGAAATTAGATGAGGAAGACCAAATTTGATAAACTAGGATTTGGGAGGCCATCACGAGAAGTGTGCAGCAATGAGCTACAATAACCAGGCAGATAACGCATGGGAGAAGTTTTTGATACAATGTCTAAGAGTAGAAGGTGTTGAGTGATGGTGAGGTGAGCAATGGAATAGGGAGAAGCCAAAGAAAAGTATATGAGTCAGCATGAGCAGATGAAAAGTAAACAAAGCAGATGAGGAACAGTGGAAAACTATGAAAACGTGTTGTCAAATTATGAATTTTTAAACTGCATCCTTTCTGATAGATTTTGAGGTTTCGCATGAAGAAGGTTGCAAAGAGAATGTTACAGCTTTTTACATCCAGTGAAAAAGCAAAAGAGAGTTCCTGAAAAGAAGCACCCTGTTCTCAGCCTCACACCATCCTAGCACATACCTCTTCACAAAAGTTCGGACGAGTGTGTTATCTGGCTATATACCATGTCAAAGACCATTCGGTAGAGAAGGAATCTCAGGGACTAGTGCAATGCCCTTGTTTCATGGTAGAGGACACTGAGGCGAGGAAAGATTAAGTGACTTGCCTGAGGCCACACCCCAGTTCTCTCCCAGAGTTGGCCTAATTTTTCAGATTACCAGGTCAGTTTCTGGTGATACTTTCACCTCAAAGAATACCAGTTCTCTCTTGTAGCTCACAGTCTAGCAGGTAATATGATATAATGAATCGCTGTCTCTCCCTTCTCCTAACTAGAGGTGAGTGACAAGGGCAAGTTGAAATTAGGAAGGGGACGACAAATTATAGGGAATGACTTTTTTTTTTTTAAACTGGTTCTCTTGTGTCTGCACTAAATGTGGTATAAGATAGTTGATTAAAACTGTATTAATTAATCTGTCAGATATCGATAAAAGTAACTATTATTGAATGAACTTTTGGACTATATGTGGTAAAATACCTATATATTGGAGACTGTATGAGTTTATGATAATTACAGGCAGGCAAATGGAAGGCAAATTTTGATAAAGTAAATTCTGTCTGGTTGAGACTCCTCAGTGAACAATGAAAGCTACGGAAACTGATGTTTCCCAGCTACCTATAAGCTACAGATAGGTCTTTCCTTTTCACCAAAAGAGGTGCCCTGAGATTACCCCCTTCTACTTCTCTTCTTAAAGCATTCCTTTAACTGAGATCCTTAGGACAGAAGAACTAAAGTATTCATGAAAATTTGTGTGCAACTGGGGATTCATACTGGATGAGCAAGGAGGCTTCCAGAAAGAAAGCAGAGGAAAAGCAAGACAGAGATCAAAAAGACACTCCACAGTGTGTGTAGTTGGAGATAAAAAATATAACCAAATCTTATGTTTTATAATATGTGACACTTTTAAAAGTGAATTTATATATTTTTGTCTTCATTTGATACAATTGTGCAAGATGGGAAAGAGAGCCTGAGATGATCTCTCTGAGAAATGAAGGTGATTATAACTATCTTTCCCATTCTCCACATAAGAAAACTAAGACTCCAAGAAACTAAACGACATATCAAAGACTGAAATGTTATGAGGCTGGTCTAAGACTAGAGTCTAGTTTTTTTGGCCCCTAATCTACAAACGAGAACTAGGTAAGCCACACAGAAGAGTGTGTACTGGTGATGAGGTGTCAGGTCAGGACAGGGAAGTCCAACAGAGTGCAGAGGCTTTGGTTCCAGAAATTCTTTGTAGACCTTGGCTGATGAGATTTAAATTGACTGAAGAGCTCAGTTGGGACTGGAGAAGATCAAGAAGTTATTTACAGGGGGAGAAAAAGAAGCTGTGGTTAAGTCTATGTGCCGAAGAACTTAGACATACTGGAAAGGTTGGGCAGGCATCTAGGGTGGGGAGTTCATGGGTACAGGCCCATACAGAGGAATTTTTAAATAAGGACAAGGATTAAACCTCAGCATTAGTGAACAAAATGCAACACCATTCAAGCAAAAGATGCAAACCCAAGTCTACAAACTATAACCTTATCTGCCCTCTCTTGGGGAGAAAAAAGAGCCACTATTAAAGCTTTTTACCAGGGTACACATAAACCTATTCTGACAAAGGCCAGAATGTCTCGGACACTTTTTCTTCATTAACACTTCATTAAGCTTTGTCAGATATAAGCCTCCTAGCGGATCCTGGCAAGGGCCTCTTGCCGAGGTGATAATGAGGAGAAAATGTACTAGGTTTTTGGCCTACTCCACAGTTGTTGAATGTAGGTTAAAATATATTTTGATAACATTGGCTTTAAAATGGATATTAAACATCATTTTACACTGGGCAGTGTAAATAGAACACATAGACCCAAACAGAAGGAAATGCATGCCAGTATAACATGACACATTTCAGAGAGATTTGGTGATTTGCTGCAAACAAATTATAAAAATCCGAGTTGTACTGGACTTAGCAAATGACAGGATCTTGATATATTTGCAACTTGTACCTATTATTTAAAAAAATGCCTGTTTCAAAAACAGACATAATCTTGTGTGACTTTTGGGATGTTGGTGCTTCTAGCCCTAAACGATGTCTTCTGGCTATTTAATATTTATCAGCTTCTAAGTGTTCTTAGAATTAAATAGTGCTCACTTTCTAATAGCTTTCCTAGTGTTCCTAAAAGTCCTGTGACACTGATTTAATATACTATGAAAACTTGAAGGTGCAGACATTTTAAGGGGAAAAAAAAAATATTTGGAAAAACTTTTGATTCGATCATCCATTAAAATTGGGAAAATTTAAAAACTGGATCAAATGTGAATGGCCCCTGGAAGTATTTGATGTGGACCCAGTTGAATGGAAGATTGTACTCATAGTAATCAACAATCTGATGTCAACCAAAATTTTAGAAAAGTGTGTGTGTGTGTGTGTGTGTGCGCGCGCGCTCTCCTATACTCTGGAGAACATACCAAACAGTAAAATGGTGTTTTCAAGGTGTTTTTCCTTGGCCTCGTGTTGATGCTATAGTTTTTTGGTTTTTTTTAAGCAGTGTTGTGAGTACAATAAAGCAGATTTCCTAAAAAAGGAAAAATAAATCACCCCCAGCCTTCCTATGAATAACCAACCAGAAGAAGAGTTGGAAAGGGAAGAAGATTACCATTTATGGAATACTTGCTAAGTGTAAGAACTTTACATGTGTTATCTCATTATAATTCTCATAATTATTTTTGCTGGTAAAAACCCATCCCTTCCCTAGACCTCACTTTTCACCCTATTTCCATAATGAACTGTAGAAGTTAGTTTTCTTTTGAGGTCTATTTTCACACAAAAATGTCAACATTTTGATAATTTCATCAAATTATCTAATGATTAGCTCCTTGGAAAGTGGTCTAGGATTAATTAATTCATTCAGTAAATATAATTGAGCATCCATTATGTGTTAGACCTCCTACAAATCACTGAGAGTACAATAGTGAAGAAGAAGAAATATATGGATATAAACAGGATTTTAGTCCATAGTAATAAGCAGAATGCTTCACTAAAGATGATGAAAATGGCACAGAAATTAGATGAGGAAGACTGAATATGATAAATTAAGATCTGAGAGGCCAGCCTGAAAAGTTTGCAGCAGTGAGCTACAAAAATCAGGGATGGTAACCTTGAACACTCTAAAGCCTTGCTTGCACAATACAAAGAAAAATAATGTATGTAAAAACTGCTGATACAGATGTTGCCACTTAGTAGGTGGTTACCACCAAGATTAGTTGAATGTGAAAAATGAAGTAAAGAAATTAAAACAAAAATCCCAAGTATAAGACAATGAACATCCAATATGACTGAATTCAGAATATACCTGAGTGGTGAGTGTCATGTTGGAGTACGGTTTTAGGAAGCGCCCCAAATCCTTTGACCATTGCAGTGACAGTCCTTTCCTGAGCCTCCATGTCTACCGGGGTGCCCCAGTCTCAGCTGAGTGTTCAGTGCTTCCAGGCACACACAGCTTACGGGGGAAGATTCCCACTTTCTTGATTTGCAGACTAATTATTTTATAATGATGATGGCAGTGGTGGCATGATGTAGCATGGCGAGCTTTTGTTTCCCCAGTTAAAGATATGTTTTCAAAGAAAACCACACACCACAGTTGTTTTTTTTTTTAAAGGAAGGACATGGATATTAAAAACAAAACTAGGAAATAAATACGTGATCTGAGAATAAAGGACAGTTCTTTAAATTGAATACATGTAGCTGTATCAGCAATGGCTGCATTGTTCTTATTTTTCTCCTTTGTCTCTGGGTCCCTGATAACTTTATCATGGATTGTCATTGATCCATGGACCATGTTTGGGAAGCACTGGTGTAGATATTATTGCTAGAGGCAGAGTTATCAAGGAAATTACTTCTAAAAGCTGTGGCTCCAGATGCGTCCCCTGAACTGTTGGTCTGGAGCCTGCGTGACAAGGTTGGGGGCTCTGCTCACACATCCTGTTTCTCTGACAGAAATTGCAGTGCAACGAAGAGTGTTGCGTGGAGATTCCCCGGGATATCATAATCTCCTCCAGTGACTGACTGATGAGGCTCAGGGACTGGGGAGAGTGATCGATGTACTCTGTCTCCACTTTAGCAAGCCTTTTATTTCCACCCTGTGGACATATTCATCAATAATCTGAGAAAATAAAATCCATACACAGCTTTCTGGTTGGAAGATTATTTCACAATTGTGGTATAGAGGACAAAGGGCTCATCGGAGAGTTAGACATCTTGAGTTGGAGTTCTGGCTCTGTCAGGGCCAGCTGTGTGCTCTAGGCCAGTCACTTCATTCATTGGATCTAAGTTTCCTCATCCATAAGATGGGAATTGTACCCCTGAGGCTCACCCAGTTATCTTGGGTGTTCAAACAACCCAACAGTAACTTCCCATTTACCCACAACTAGGCAGCTTAGATTAAGAAGAATGATATGTTTCTTTGCTTTGAGTTAACATTCTATCAGCTCATAGATGTGCGGTTATCTCATACTGCTCTGATGTCTATGAATAAAAAAAGAGGAAAACTATGAGTCCTTAATAAACACAAGGATACAGGGTATTATGTCATACTCATAGTGAGGGATGATTTTCCTTTACTTCTTGCTTTTGGCCGCTGAAGAGTGCAGGGATTTTTCATAGATTTATTTTTTAGAAATGTGTAAAAAATGATAGGACATACAATCCCAGTCTCAGAGAGGAAAAAAAAAAAGGAAGATGTAGTATAGCAAAGATAAAAATCAGCCATGTAGTATTACTTTAAAATTAAATTAACAAAAAAAAATACCCATTTTTGTGGACAAAGAAAAGGTGGAAAGTGATCTCACTTGAACAAAACAGGTGCTTTGCTGAGTGTTCTCTATTTTATTTTACTACATCTGATTCTGTTATTTAATTGTACTATATTATTAACATATTGCCTTAATTATATCTCTTTGATTTTCCTATAATCCTGTGAGATATTATTCCTCACAGTTTATATCAGAGAAAACTGAGGCCAGAGATATTAAGTGGTTGCCAAGGTTGCACATCAGTTAAGAGGTACAGCTGGGATTAAACCAGGCATCCTTGGCTCCAAATCATGAGATTCCCCCTGCACTTCTACATCCACTTATAGCCACTTCCAAGGTACTTTTCTCAGCCCTGGAATCTCTTTACCTGTCTTATTCTGCTGTTTGTTTTTTTCCTTTCTCCTTTCCAATGAAATGACCTTGAGTTCCTTTCCAGCTGTATATTTCTAGAATGACTGGATTCTTACCAAATGAGCAGGTTCTGGAGGGAGGGAAGGTGGCCCCAGTGATATGGGATGCAATGAGGCAGAACTGAGAGATACCAAATGAAATAGAGCAGTGCGCTATACTTGTCGTAGTTGCACAATGTTCTCTTAAGAGATGAAGTGAAACACACCTCGCCATTTGAGTTACAAGTGGTTTGGTCCTTCATTAGTGGATTCACTTGTTCTTGCTCTGGCTAGGTGGGAAAAACATTACATTTGTTCTGAAAGATTCAATTATTCAAAGATTCAAAAATATTCCATGATTTCTGTACAATTAAATATATATATACGTATGCAGATTTTCTATTATGGAGATGTTTTATGTTCATTGAATGAGCTGGACCGGTCCATTCAATAAAATCCAAGCTTTGACCTGGTTATTACTCACTAAAGAAGGTGAATTTTCAATAGCTAATTGATACTGTTGGGTGGCTTTTAGTATGCTTATTATTCTTGGTTCTTGGGCTTTTCTTGTGCCTGTCCTTGTTTCTCTGAGGACCGAGGACAACAGTGGCATAAATCTGAGGCATGTAGTCACAAGACCTTTGTCTGACACCTGTGTGTTCCACTTGGCTCTGCTTCTTGCCAGCTGCATGACCTCTCTGAGCCAACGTTTCTTTGTCTATAAAATGATAATGGATGATGTAATGATTAAAATGAGATAACATACATGAGAGTGCTTTGTTCAGCCACAAGTGTTAGATGTTATTATTCTTGTTCAAAAGAATTGAAAAGACTCAGGGATTTTCACTGTGACAATTGTAGGTGTGATTGCATTTTACCTGGTTGAACCATTTTCAGATTTCCATCATCTGGAAAAGGTTCTAGCTCAAACCTTTCCTGTGTGTTAGTAAATCACGGTAAAGCTGCTCCGCGTCCTATCACTCACTCAGTTATGTCCTAGCCCTTATCCAGCCTGTCTCCCTTGTTTTGTGGATGTCTGTGTACGTTATAGCATATAAGTCATTGAAAATGATGGGAAACCAGGCTATGGTAGAAACCACTGGATTTTTTGCTGTTTCTCTTGTAGATTCATTCACCTTTTTGCACATGCATGATTCACAGTGCCAGAGCTGACCTCACCTCCGAATGATTAGTAAATGTTATGAACAGAGTTCTCGATGGCACCTTTTCTGCCAAATGTTGACAGCATAGGTGGGTGAAAGGACTGAGAAAAACATGGTTCAGGCATTGGGGGCCTCGCTAAATGATTGCAGATTTGATGAGCTCCCTGGAAGAGCGCTCCCGAGTAAGGCAGGTTGTCAATGTAAGTCAGGTTGTGAGAGCTGGAGTGCCTGGAATAATATTGAAGGGGCAAATAGACAGGTTGTGTGCCTCCTTGCATCAGCAGGGTGCCAGGAGCAAGCTGGCAGTTCCCTCCATATGACTCCCCTGAAATACAATCAGCTCCTGAGCAAAACATCTGGCTTCTTCAACCACTTCCCTTCCCCACGTCATCCCTATTACAGAGCTTTGAGACCATGTTAGAAATTCTCCTATGTCCCACTTGATCATCAGTGACTGCTGGTTGAAAGAGTGTTTTAACCTATTAATCCCTGAAGAGATGACAGAAGAAATAGACAAGGGGGAGAAGAGACAGACATGAGCCTTACAGGAGGAGGAGACCAAAGGATGGCACTGTAATCACAAGAGGCCATTTAAGTAACGTGATGAAACAATGGATGGATAATTCAATTATTTAAAAAATGCAGGTTAATTCAACTGAAGAGTGGAGAGAGAACTAGGAAGCTAAGATAAGAAGAATTAGAGTTTGGCACCAAATACGGTGGAAAAGGGATCACACAGGTGCTTTGGAACATGGCTGACTGTGTTCCAGGCTTTGTTCTAAGTGCGATTGTAAGTGGTGAGTTTGTTAAACACTTCTGATTTTCCTCTCTTTTTTTCCCCATTTGCCATCAGCTACCCACCTCTCACCCCCATCTGAGTTATCCAAAGTAAACATACATAATAAATGCAAACACTGTCTGCTATGAAGTGTATCCTCACTACAACTCCTGAGCCCTGTTATCCAACCTGACTGCCAACCCCAAGTACCTTTATGTGAAAATCCTGAACCACCATCGAGACAAGGCTGGTGGGTAAACGCAGTGGCTATGAAAGTCAAAATCAGGTTCTGCCCTCCCAGCTGTTGGAACTTAGGCAATTACAGAACTTCTTAGAACCTCAGGTTCCTCATTTTAAATCAGGGTAATAATACCAACCTTGTGGGGTTGACAGAGAAGGACATGCCTTCTAGTGCTTGGCTAGATGGGAACTTTTTTCATTTCAGCCTGCCAGTGGGCGAGGTGCTGTGCCTCACTCCTCCACAGATAGCTCATTCAGTCCTCAGAACAATCCTGTGAGGTAAGAGTATTGTACCAGTGAAGACATTCAGGACTCGGGGGTTGTGGTTTGAGCCAGGTCATGTGCATGTGAAATGGTGGAGGAGGACACATCTCAGAGAAAGACATGTTCTGGGCTGGAGGGGAAGGGGTAAAGCAGAAGATATTCGTGGTAGGAGAGGGGCGGGTCCCTTCAGCTTGGGGTTTAGTGGGGCCTCCCAAGGGTTTCAAGGCCTCTCCCTTGAGGCATGGCCATGCAGGTGAGACGGGGAACATTTTGGGCTGTGGGATGTATATGGACCAGGAAACTTTCTGCTAGAGCACAGCAGAGTAAGGGGAAATTTCAGTTTCATATGCTAAGAATAAATCTGTAGAAAGAATGGTTTGATGTAAGCCGATGAGCAAAAAAGGGAGAGGTAGGCCTGGGAATAACAATACATGTATACATCTGCTTTTATTATTCTTGTCATTGTGAAGCTAAGCTGGGAATGCGTGCTTCTCCTCAGGTTACAGTGACGCACAGCACTCCAACCTCAGCCACAGAAGGATCTCCTTCTCTGTTTCTGGCATGACCCTCGCCTGCTGGAGCTGCTCTGTTGACTCTGCTGTCTCAGGAGAGCCAGTGGCCCTAACAGAGGAGACACGGGGAAAGGCAGGGGACGCAAGAAGGCCAGAATGGATCAGGAGAGAGAATTTTTAAAAGGAAAGGATGCAAAGTAATGTGGGAGGCAATATGGCTGGTAATTCGTTGCAAAGTAAAATAAATGCCGAACATTAAGTGCATAATTTGTGTAATTAATGTTCCAGATGGGAGAACAGTTTTATATTCTTATTCATATTTTCTAAAGGTTCAGAGCTACTCAGTAAACGGTTTCCTGAATTCCTGTCATCACTGGCTTGATCCCAAAGTACCACACATGGCATAACTTTACTTAGGCATGGTTTCCAGGTGACTTTTAAATTTGTTTATAAATGAAATGTTTTTTGGTTTCCCTCCACCCCCTCCCATTAGGCCAGAATTCTCAACCAGTGGAGTGGGTTACACGTATGGCCAAATGATCATTCTCAACCCTCAGAGCTGCCAGGTCCCCTTCCCCTTTGTCACTAGAGCACAGTCCCCTTGAGGGTCCAGGGAGGAAGCACCTCAGGCATTTCTGAGGGAAAAGGCTGATAAGTACTGGGTTAGCATCTCTATGCCTTTGGGACAATCTTTCTTAAGATACAGGTTAGCTATATGCAAATACAGTCCCCAGCCTTCCCAAATCAGAGAGGCAAGATCCAGTTCAGAACTTGCAGCTTCACTTTTTGAAATCTCCTTTGAAGCCTGGCTGGGCCTTGGGCGGCATCTCTCTGTGGCCCACGGCAGTCTTCAGGCCTCTTCTTTTTCTCTCAAACCCCCTCTACTCTTCTCTTTCTTCTTCTTCATAGTTGAACTATTTAACACAACGTCTAAAGGCATGCCTGGCTGCCTTGTGGAGATTCAGAGTTGCCATGGTAATGTGGCCTGTTTCTCCAAATTAGGACATATTCCTGCTTCCCCCACCCTTTTTTTTTTTTAAAATGTGGTCCGTTTTCTCTCTCAAACCACTCCTTTGCTTCCTTGAATCCTTCTCTTTCTTCTCTTCCAGAATGCTAATTTAAGTACTTGCCCCAGAAATGGAAAGGTCTTCAGCCTGAGGAGGTGCTGTCTTGAGCTTGTGCCCCCAAGCTCCCCTCATCCCACTGGCGGGGCGATGTGTTTGTACAGGTGCCATCTCAATGGCTTCAGAAAGATCTTTCTGCTACGCTTGCTCCAGACTGCTCTTCTGTCTGGGTTGGGCTAATAGCAAATAAGCTTCTGTTTTACATAAAAACCTGTTGTGAATGGAAAGAGGTAAGGAAGAGACAGCTGTAGCCTGGATGTTAAAAATTATTTCTCAGAAATGTCTTCCTAGGCTCATAATCATTTGGGGGAATGCTCACACGATAAACAGGATCCTGGATAAATGAGGGTACATATGCCTTGTCTTTTCCCTTACAACTCATTTTCGGATCCCAGGAAAATGTGAGCTTCAAATTAAGAAAGTTCTATAATTTGAGTGTGAGGACAGAAATTGGTCAAAGCTCAATATAAAACATATGTATACGTATATATGTATATATGTACATATATGTATATATGCATATATGGTGGGGAGATGGAGGCCTTCCTTTCCTCCAGGATTATTTCTGCTCCATAGATTATAGATGGCTCTTTGAGCCACTTGAATTACAGTCTTTGATGAAAATGGCGGGGAGAGAGAATTAGGAAAGTGAGACAGATTTAATTCTCATTTTTCTCACTTTCATTCTTCGTATATTCTGTCCTTGACACATGAAGCTCCATTAGAAACGGTTTCTATGGCCTGTGCTTAGAATAGAGGTACACAAACTTGGCTGCACTTTAGAATCATATGGGCAGCTAAAAGAATACGGATGCCTGGGTGCCAGCCACAAAGACTCTGATGTAATTTTGGGGGGATGTACTCAAATGTAATCTCCTTTTTTCAGAAAGCTCTCCAGGTGATTGTAATGTGTAACTGAAGTTGAGGTTACTGGCCTAGGTGGTGGTTGTTTGGGGAAGGTCGCAATCATGGCTTCTACGCACTTGACTGTAAAGTAGCCATCTCTGAACTCCCTGGGAAAAAAAGGCACGTAATTCTCAGATTTCGTTAGTTCAAACCTCCCCCACCACGCATATAATTTTTAGAAAATGTGAAGTCCTCATGAAACATGACCATCCTTTGAACTGTGAAAAGGGTGACCGTCACACAGTTAACGAGGTAAATAGGTAGGAGCTGTCACAGGGCCGAGGTGTATCAGCAGACAGGGGTAACAAGATGGGAACCCAGCGGTTACTAATGTGCCAGCGAGGAGAGGGAAATAATATGCTGTTGTGTTCACACTGAGGTCGAAAGATGATGCTCTCACTGGTAAGTCTGAAAGAAACAAGACTTGGCAATTTGATTTGCTTCTAGAGCTTGACCTAAAGCTGCTTATGGAACTTCCTGTGGAGAGTTTCTTCTTCTCCTAGACGTTATCAAATAGAAAAGCTGTGTTTTCACCTTGCTTCTTTTTCTTGCCTTTGCTTGTGGGCAGTGGGAACTGGTATAAGAAAAGGTAGTGAGCCTTCAAATGACAGAATTTTGATTACATTCAGGACACATCACTAGAATGACCATCCTTTGTGTTTTGTTTTGTTTCTCCTCTCTGATTTCTGTTAGGGAGAAATCGTGGGGTTTTAGGAAGTGCCTGATACTTCCTTTGTCACTAACAAGCTGTGATGCTGTAGTGAAGTCCCGTATGTTTTGGGATCTCATTCCCTCGTCTGTCAAATGGAGTGGGGATGGGAACATGGTGGAGCCGTTAGGGCCTCTTTAATTGGAAGGATGTTTCCATCAGTCTCACGTTGGCACCTACCATTTGCTAATAGTTACTCACATCAGGTAGCAACATGGTGACAGCCCCTTTTTAGACCAGGATGGGAGATAAGCCACATGACAGAATTCCAAATTTCAAGTATCCTGGGTTCAGGGGTCACTCAGGAAAAACAATGAAAAACAACTGAATTTATAACAGAACACATTTTCTATTAGCTTAAAGAACTAGACTTAAGAACCAGGGAAGAGCTATAGAATAAGATTAGAATAAGAAAAAGGATGAGGTTCTGAGGAGACAGAGAGAAAGAAGGTTCCACAGCCCATCACAGCTGTTCTAAAGCAGATTCGAGTGTGTTTGTCCCCTTGTGAGGACCAGGCCTGGACAAGGGGGTCTAACAATTCTGATGTTTGAGTACCTACTTTGAATGCATTGATTGAAATTGTGAGATATCTTAGCAATCAGCCTTCGAAGTTCAGATTTATGGTATGCTCACAGGTCAGTACAGATCCACATCCCCTATCTACTTTCAATTCAAGAGACAATAATTTTTAATACCATACCATATGCCAAGTTCTGTGCTAGGCATTTTTTCAAGAAGCTTACAACCCCAGTAATAATTACAATTTTAACAATGACCATTGTTATAGTGTATACCATACACTATACAAAGCCATTTTCCCATTTGTTTCTCATACTATTCCTTCCTTCCTTCCTTCCTTCCTTCCTTCCTTCCTTCCTTCCTTCCTTCTTTCCTTCCTTCCTTCCTTCCTTCTTTCCTTCCTTCCTCCCTTCCTTCAATAATTATTCACTGAGCACCTGTTATGAGTGTTCTGGCACTGGAGATTCGATGGTGAACACAAAAAGTCACTTTCTTTGATAAGTTGCAGCTGAGCAGGTTATTAAATAATCACGAGTAAACCTAGAATTTCAGCTATAATAAGTACTAGGAATGTGAAGTATATGGTGTTGGGGGACTTGACCTAGTCACAGAGGTCAGGAAGGTGTCAGAATAAATAGTGCCAACTGGGCACAGAGAGGAGGAAAGAACATTCCAGACAGAGGAAATAGCATGTGCATTGGCCATGTCAGGGGAGGGTGCATATGAGGTCAAATACGGGAGTCTGAAGGCCAGTGTGGCTGGAGCCAGGAAATTAAGGCTACAATGCAAAACAGCAGATGAGCCCTACAGACGGTGTGCTTTCAGGGTTCTGTGATGGAGAGACCACAGCTGGTGGGGAACAGCAAGGAACCTCTTCCTGAGTGCTTCTTGAGTGGATAAAAGTATTGTTTTTGGAGAAGGACTTTGAAGGATGGGTAGGCTTTCTGTAAGTGGAGGGGAATTAGGCAGAAGGAAGAGTAGAGGCTTACAAAGCTTGGCATGCCTGGGAGGGATAGCAGGTATGCATTTTGGCTTTTTTGTAAGGTAGATCTAGGAGTAGTAACAGAAGGTAAAGATGGCAAGGTGGAGAATTGACAAATCTCTTTGGGAAGCAGTGCATTTTTAGACCCTTGCAGGAGAATATGAAGAGCTCAATTTCACTGACATCAAAACATTCAAATTCAAGCAATAATGAGATTTTATGCATCAGAGTGACAATTTTTAAAAATTAAAATACTTAGTGTTGGTAAGAGTGTGGGGAAATAGACACTCTTACAAATTCAGGGTAAAAATATTAATTGGAATGACCTTTGTGAAAGACAGTTTGGCAATAAAAGCCTGAAAAATACGTATACCCATTATGGCTGTTCAACTTAAAGAAACTGATCCTGTGACATTGCCAAAATATTAATCTGAGAGATGGTCATTATAGTATTCTTTATCATAATGAGTAATTTGAAACATTTTTACATGTTCAGTGATGGACTGCTTAAATTATGGTCTGGAGGATAACTAGTCACTAAAAATCGCATTATAGAAGATAAGAATATTTAATTAAATGGGAAAATGTTATAGTCTATAAATGCATGAAAGGAACAGATTGTAATAATTACTCAACAGATATTTATTGAGTGCCTACCATGTGGACACTGTATTATATACTAGGGACAGTTTCAATAAAATAGATAGACCTTAATCTCTGGAAGGTGACGTCAGTGGGGATGCGAGGTTTTATCCCATCGTGGTGGCGGTGGGGTGTACATTCTGGAAGACTATGTCCAGTGTGGTGTGTGTTTTTCTGGGGGTGGAGAGTGAGCTTAGGAGAAGCACATGTTTGTAAAAATGAATATATTGAGAAGATAGGAGCATTTGAAAAAGGTTGATCTATAGACACCAAAGCAGTAAGTTATTATGCCTGAATGAAGGTAGTACAGATGATTGAAGTGTTCTGTATGTTCTTTATAATTCATTCTAATACTCTTACAATAAGGATAAGTGTGAAAAAGGAAACATAGAGGTCTTAGGGAAAAAAATTGCCAAATTTTCTTGGACTCGTTTTCATTGGCAAATACCACCTCTCGTTAAGTTTGTCCCTCTGCTTCTACAGGCCAATACCAATAAATAAAAATAAACTAACAAAAACATGCACCCCCATCAGAAAAATATCCCGCCTCTACATATAGAAGCATCGATTTTGGACCAGACACACGAAAGCCTTCTCTTACAGAGGCAAATTCCCCTGAAAACTAATGAAAAGCACAGTACTACTTATCAAATTTATCTTGGGCCTGCTGACTTGTTTCTCTTAAGCCCAGTCAGATTACTTTTCATTTCTGAATATGTCAGCACACAGTCTTTATAAGTTTGAATACGGAAAGAGACTAAAAATATTTAACCAAGGAAGCAGGTTGGACTGGGCCGGCCTTGCTGGTGCAGAGACAGACAGGAGTCTGTAATGGGTCTGTTGACTGGCTCTGGAGGGCGTGGTGGGGAACAGTCACCAGGGTCCCCCACTCGAGCCTCTTTTTGTTCTTTTCTCCTCTCCTTGCCTGTCCTCACTGTGTTATCTTTCTCCTACTCAACATCAATCCCTTTCAATCTGTCACGCTTACTAAGTGTTGCTGAGCCCTGGCGTGATGCTGGTCTTGCTGCCCCTGTCCTTGGCTTTACTCGCGACTGTCGGGCCTGAGCTGGCATCGCCCGTGGCCAGAAAGGATGTTGGCTCCTGATCTGGAAGAGAGGATCACCAGCATTAGTAAACAGAGAGTTCTCCTACCTCTGACATTGTCATCTGGGGCCATTTAGAATTTACTTGCACTGGTTTGATAGGGAACCAGAAAATTAACTTACTTACCTGCGTTTTCACTATCCAGCTGTGAGGGCTGGTGTGGAGGTGGTGATGACCACAATGTCACACACATTAGGGATTCCCTGCGAGGCTTCGTTCCTTCTCCTCTTGCAAGGTAAAAAACAAAGCTTATTCTCTAAGCGGGGACATTGCTTTAAGCCTGCCTCAACAGGGGACAGGCTTTCAATCGGTAAGGTTTCTACTGTCCTATGGCTTAATTTCTTAGCTTGAGGGTGGGGGATATAATATGGAATGTGTATGTGTGTTTGATATATACATATATAGTATGTAGTATATATTACATATAATTTATAACACTATATTATATATAACATATTTTTTAAACATTTCTTTCCTTCTTTCTTTGATAAGGTGTTGTGAAGATGAGCTAATGCTTGTATTCGTGCCAGAGAAGATTAGAGCATTTGTTTTTTTCTCCATTTATATTCTCTGTAATTTCTCTACAACTCTCATTTACATTAAGAAATGAAAGGAATTTTATCTTTGGGTGTTTGTTTGTACAGCATTATAAAGCTAGAAGGCATATGTCCAAAAACAAAAACAAAAACAAAAACGCTTAAACCTTGATTTTTTAAGGTAAGAACATATGAATAAGTTAACCTTTTTTTCCGAAAGGACCTATGTGTTAATGAGCTATAACCCAAGTCACAAAAATAATATAATTTGGTCATAACACAAGGTACAAGAATGAGTTTACTGACTGTCCTGCTTTGGTCTTGGACCTCTCTCTTAGTTATAATCCCTTACCTTAAATACTCTCCTCTACAAGGTCCCCTGCTTTTGTCACATATCTTGTATGTGGGAGTTTAAAAGGACTCCGGCTTGTTGACAGACCTCAAACATTCTTTTTGATGACACAGTGACAGATTCGCCATCTCTGTCTGCCAGATTGCGGGTCTCAGGTACTTCCCAGAGTGAATTAGAACTGTCACACATCCTCTTGTCTCGTTCCCCACCTCACCAGCACATACCACCACTTCCTCACTCTACCTTCTCACACATATTGGGAAAAGGGAGGAGCAGACACTCTGAGATGGTTCCTTTCTTCATGACAGAGAACAATGTCACAGAGACTTCACAGTATAAGCATGAAACAACTGCTCTGTAAAGGTGATCCTTCTGTCCTTCCCTCTGAATTCGGGGATAGCCTCATCTGAGAAACAAAGAGAAAGTTTCCTGAAATCTGACCAGGTGGACTTACTAGGGCTGCTGTCCTCCCACATCTCCCTTGTAGAGACAGACATCACAGAGGATTCCAATTTTAATTTGGATAAAGATAATTCTCAAATATTCAACCAAGACTTAGTAGAATCTGCATCATCATTAGGCCTTCTCAAATTTATCTGTATGCCAGGACTGCAGATAATGAAGCAGGAGTGGGAGTGTGGAAATAACAATTGGAAAGAAAGGATTTTAGCATCCTTTAGGGCTTAATTCCCTCACTGTCTTTTCTCTTCATTCTAAACCACAAGCCTTTCTTTGTGTTCTAAATTCTAATTTCAAATGAGCAATATTATTTAATTCAACAAATCCTTTTTGAATACCTAGTGCATGCAGGCACTCTTCTAGGTGGTGGATATTCAGGGATGAATGGACTGGTCTCAAATCTAATGGAGTTTACATGTCCCAGTATTCGGGGTGGTCATATAATAAACACATCAATAATTTCAGATAGTGATAAGCTAGTTTAGATGGAATAGCTAGTTTAGATGGTATCAGTGATGATATAACTGAGGAGTTTAGTTTGAACTGAGATGAAATGATAAGAGGCCACCTATGTGAGGATTTATAGTAGCTGCACCCGAGATGAATTGGCAGCGAGGAAAGGGGCTCTGATGTGGAATTGAGGAGAAGATAGATGGCAAACGTGGCTGGAATACAGTAAGCAAAGGAAAATAATTGGTAGGAGTCCAGGTCAGAAAAAAAGAAGACAGGCAACAGATGATATATATCCTGATAGAACATGGTAAAGACTTTGGATTTTAGTCCACATGTCATAAGAAGTCATTGAAAGTTATAAGCAGAGAAAATATGGTCTGACTTAATATTAAAAATAAACAGTATGAGACGTTCACTTCTAGCCATTAGGGTATAAAAGCAATCTGGAATTACCCTCTGACCATAAATAACTAGAAAATTGTAAAGGAAAAAAGGAAATGGCTCATGTTAGACATTGGAAAACAAGCAGCACAGGACTGTTATTTCTGAGCAAAAGGAAATAAGGTTATCCTAGGCTGTTTACCTAGAGATTATTCCGGGACTAAGGCACAGGGAGGGGCAACCCAAGCCAAGTGCAGCAGTCTCACTGAGTCAAAGGAACAGATCAGACTTTTTGGAGGCTGAGCAAGATTTCTGTGGGACAGAATATCCAAAATGAGAAAGAGCTCCAGAAAGATGCATAAAGTTCCTCTTGAGTCTTTGTCCAAAAATCAAAATATCTTTGTGTATATTTGAGGTGAAATTCCATGAGACTGGACAAGAACAATTTCTGAGGAAATAACAATTGTCAAGGAGTGATATAAGAAGAACAATTCTCAGAAATCCTGCAGGGCCAGGGATCATTCTCCTTCCCTTGAGCCAGAGTGGAAAGACTTCATTAAATACCTGGAGTATTCAGTAGGATCTCTGAAGGGTCATGTCTTAGAAATGGGGTTAAATTAGTGCTAAAATAAAGGTTATTCAAGAATGCCATAAAAAGTAACAAACTAACCTGGAAGTAACTCCTTGCTAGAAAATGTCCTACATTTGTAAAGGAATTATAAAAATTACTACACACACAGAGTCTCTCTCTCTCTCTCTCTCTCTCTCTCTCTCTCTCTCTCTCCACACACCCACACATACACAGCAGGTAAATATGACCTATAAACAGGAAAAACAACAAAACAGTGCAAGCAGATGCAGAAATAACAAAGATGTTCAAAATATCAGTAAAGGATATTAAAAGAGCTGTTATAAATATATTCAAGGATGTAAAGGAACACGTGAGCATGATGAGGAAGAAAAATGGAAGACATTTTTTCAAGATCCAATGTAATTGAAAGAGAGGGGGATAAAGTCTTCAATATTTGAATTAAAAAATAAACGGGACAGAATTAATAATAGATTAGACATTGTAATAAAATATAAAGGAACTAGAAGACATAGCAATGAAAACTTCAAAATAAAGCACAGAAGAAAAGAAAGGCAGAAAAATATGAACAGTTTCAGTGACTTGTACGATCATATCAATCAGTCCAACCTGTATGTAATTTGAGACCTAGAAGGGAGAGGCAAAGAGAAAATATTGAAAGAATCCTAAAATAGAATTCCACATGTGATAAAAGCTATATGAAACTATTTGATTAATTTAATTTATGAAAGTTATAAATCCACAGATTCAAGAAGTTCAGTAAATCCTAAACAGAAAGAAAAAAAACATGAAGAAAACCACAATAAGGCACATTATGATAAAATTGCTGACAATTAGTGATAAAGAGAAGATCTTAAAAACAGCCAGAGAAAAAAGGCGCATTACACTTAGCAGAACAAATATAAGAGTGACAGCAGACTTCTCCTCAGAAATTATGCAAGTCAGGAAAAATAGATCAATATCTTTAAAATACTGAAAGAAAAACCTTAATTAAGAAACTTATACTCAGCAAAAATGTATTTTAAATACGCAGGTAAAATTACTTTCATAGGAACAAAAGCTATACTTTAGAGATATTAAAGAAAGTTTTTCAGACAAATGAAAAAATGGTACCAGATGCAAATTTGGATCTAGACAAAGGAATGAAGAATATTATAAATAGTAAATATGTGGGAATACATAAACATTTAAAATATATTTGAAAGATAATTGGTTGTCTAAAGCAAAAATTGTAACAATGTGCTATGGAGTTTATATATTGAAATAAAAAGCATGATAATAATAGTTCTAAGAGTGGAGGGGAAGGATAAATACTACTGTTGTGAGCTTCTTATACTATCTGTGAAGTAGTATAACGGTATTTGAAGAAAGACCGTAATAATTTAAAGATGTATATTGTAAATCCTAAAGAAGCCATCAAAACGATGACAAAGAATATAGATAATAAGCCAATGATGGAGATAATACAGCATTACAAAAAACAGTCAATCCAAGAAAAGCCAAAGAAAAAAAAAAAGAACAAAGACTAGATATAAAGACAAATACCATATGATCTCACTTATATGTGGAATCTAAAGAAGACAATAAATTAATAAACACAACAGATACAGAGAAAAAACTGATAGTTACTAGATGGGAGGGAGTTTGGGGGCCTGTGTGGGAAAGGAAAGGTGAGGGGAATAAGAAGTATAAAATGGTAGTTATAAAAGAGTTGGGGATGTAAAGTACAGCATGCAGAATATAGTTAATAATATTGTAAAAATTGTATAGTGTCAGATGGGTACTAGACTTATCAGGGGATCACTTCATCAATTATATAAATGTGTAAGCACTATGCTGTACATCTAAAACTAATACAAAATAATATTGACTGTCAACTATAATAAAAAATAGTGGAGATATATAATACAGCATAGGGAATACAGTCAATAATATTGTAATAACTGTGTACAATGTCAGATGGGTAATAGACTTATTGGGGTTATCACTTTGTGAGGTATATGAATGCCTAATCACTCTGTTGTCTTATACACCTAAAACTTATTTAAAAAAAATAGAAAACAAATAGCAATACGGTATTTTTAGATCCAAACTTAATAATACTAGACATAAAAAGACCTAAATACTCCGTTGCAAGGCACAGATTGTCAGATTGGATAAAATTTTAAGACCCAACTATAAGCTATCTATAAGAAACCCACTTTAAAAAATATAGACATAGATAATTAAAAGTAAAAATAATGAAATAAGATATACTGTACAAGTGCTAATCAAATAAATCTGAATCAGCTGTACTAATATCAGACTTCAGGAATATTACCAGGTATAAAGAGGGATGTTTCATAATGGAAAATGGATAATTTGTTTTCAAGAAGACGTAACAATCCTAAATGTGTATGCATCTAATTACTTTAAAATGCATGAAGCAAACATAGATGGAACACTGATGGAAAAGAGAAAGCGGCTTTTCAACAAAAGGTGCTGGAACAATTGGATATCCATATGGGAAAAGATACAGCCCTCAACCTTTACAGGTATCTTTAAGGAACTGAAAATAGGAATTGTAGGTTATGTAGTTTAGGTGTCATTTATGAAAGAAAAATTGGAACTCCAGTCATCAAATTAACAATCAAAGAAAAGGCCTTGTTTCTATTATATCAAAAGATTAGCAAATGGATGCACATTTATGTATTTTAGCCTAAAATGAGATGTATAGGTATAAATATCCCTTGTTGTAACCAAAGTTTTCTATTTATCCTGATCTTTTTCTACCATAGTGACTTCGTATGGTTATGAGACTTAACATGCGTGTTGTAAACTGGCACATAGAATCTTTTCAAAAGTAAAAATTTTTCATATTAACTCATACTTTCATTTCTTAGCTATTCATCTCATTTACCTTTATCTGATTCTGTCACATTTTAATATTTTCCTCATGGGCACACTTTATTTTACCAAATAGGTCAAAAGTGCACAATATTTGTAACCCCTACAACCATTTCTACGACTTGATACATTTAGAGCTTTGACTGTTGCTTAACTAACTGAAAGGGTGGAACTACCTTACAGATGTCTTTCAGAATCTATTAGGTTGGCTCTTTTTGACCAAACCTATAAGAAGGGTGGTACCACTATTTTTAACCAAGTATGTTACAAGTGTGGTTCCATAATTTTTTCATAGCACTCTCTCACGTTTTGCACATCCAAATTCCCTCCTGAAGCTCCTGTGTTAATAATTCATAAGACTTTAGGCCCAACCCTTTAGGCAGTACAGAAAGAAAAATAGAGAGACAGAGCAAAGTAAATTGCTTTGAATCTCATTCCCTGATTTTCATTTGACTTGTTATCTTGTACATGTTAGAGTTAAGACATATTTGATGCCTAGGATTGACAGTATTTATGGGCAGCTCCTCCCTGCTTTATTGCCTCCCATATTTATTCAGTGTAATGGAGAAAGTTAGTAATGTTTAGAAGTCTTAGAAACTCTAAGGAATATATTTCCTTCATTTAAAATTCAGTTGGTAGAGAAAATATGGCCCTATATAGGATGGTAGGCTTAGCAATTCTTGTGAACCTCATAATTCACTTGATTGTAAGATGTTTGAGGATAGTGGCCATATCTTACTCAACCATATATGGCTCCAAAGGAACATATCACAGTGGCTGATACTAAATTTTCCCCGAAATGATTAAATGATCAAGGATCTTTAGTTCCTGTATGGGCCAGGATTGATCCTAGGCAAATGGTAAAATAGGGAAAGTTTTTTTCTTCCTTTCTGAATTCTGCTTTCTTTTCTGGTACCAGTTCCTTTCTGTCGCTCAGGGTTCATTAACTAACCCTTGATAACAGTTAACTGATCATTAGGTTAATCTTTGTATGTGATGCAGCTTTCAGATATTTGCATTTTAACAACATCCTCTCAAGAGCATAGGGATACATTTCAAAGTTCAAGTTTGGGCCAGGAATGACTCCCGCCAAGTGTCTGGTATAAGATGAAGTGTGTAAGGGATGGACAGAGCCCTCTATCCTGGAGACCCTCCTTTACTTAATTGCTTGGCTTGATGAGTGGGAGAAGCTCCATGTTAAGAAATGACATTTGAGCTGGGCCCTGAACAATGAACAACGAGTTTTTCCAGTGAAGAGGTGATTTGGGGTAGGGGACAGAGGTGGGAAAGAGGAGTATCAATTAAACATTACAGAAAAATGGAACAACAGCATGGGCAGAGGGACAAAGATGAAAGACTGGGTATATTTTTAGGAGCATTGAGTAGTAGGCTTGGATAAATTGGGCAAATGTTACATGGTAGGAAGTGAAGGGAGATTGGAAAAAAACAAAAATTAAAAAAAAATGTTGGGCTGGATTGGGAAGGGCCATGTATATTATTCAGAGGAGTTTGACCTTTATCCTGTGAGCAGTGGAATGATCAAATTCCCATATCAGTAAAACAGAAAAAGGGGGGACAATCAAATTTCTATTTTAGAAAGCTCTTTTTGGTAGCAATGTGGAGGGTGAATTTTTGTGGGCAGGGAGACCAGTTATTAGGATGTTGCAGGAATTAGCCAAAAGAGTGAAGGCACAGCAATGGGGAAAAAAGAGAAAGAAGGATTGCCTTTTGGATATCTAAAAGACAGAATGGATAACATTTAGTGACCAAATTCTCATTGTCACCTCAGATCATTTATTCGTTAATTCAACCAACATTTATCTAGCCCCCTAATGTAGGTCAGGCATTGTGTAAAATATCTGAGAAATAAATAGGATCTGGCTCCTTTCCATAACAAGCTCAAGTTTAGTAAGGAAAAGTTGACATTTCACAATTAAAAAGCAATGCAACGTGGACCATAGTAGAGGTAAGCAGTGTGTGCTGTTGGAAAAAAGGCTTCTAAGAAGCTCCATGAAGCTGAATTCAGTATTTAAGTCATGGTTTTATCCCTAGCACTTACCTGAGTTGAGGAACCTACTAGGTGCTTAATAAATACGTATTGAATATATATTTAAGTTTGGGTAGGTAGGTACATGGACAGGGGAATAAGAATTTCTCCAATTTATTATACGCTAGAGAAGGGATCTTTCTCTTGGTTTTGAAAACAGAAGGGTCAAAATATATAGGCTTGTATCCCTAGGTGGCGAGGCTTAGCATAGCACTATGCTCTTGGCTTCCATTTTCTCTTGGGGCCTATATGGGTTATATTGGGAGATGTAGGCCTCTGAGAGTTAGCTACCCAGAGTAGGGTCAGAATAGCTCTGTTTCCCCTCTGTTAGCCTTTGGCATTTAGCAAAGTCTTTTGGAAAGTCCTGGCTTATTGCATCAGAAGTAAGGACTCTCAAAGGAAGAGGCTGTGTCCAAATTTGGCCAGAGACTTAAGGAGAGAAGTATCCACCCAGGGCCAGGAACTGAAGTAGAATCCTATGAGGAAGGTGTACTCTCAGGTCAGAAAGTTTATATTGTTTTTTGGTTGCTCCTGTTCACCAGAAGAATCTCCATTTAATTTCCAACTCTGGAAGTTTGGGATTTCATTTTATTAAGGGATGTGGACCAAGTCCACAATCTCCTAATTGCAACTAAGAAATCCAACCAATTCTGATAAGCAAAGCATTTTCTATAGTTCAACTGTTGTTAGAACCTGACCTAATGTGAATTAATTTGGCAGCAAAATCTGACCTAAAGAGATGTGAAGCTACTTATAGTCTTAATGTAATCTTAAGTGTTCAGATTTTTGTGTTTGTGGGAGAAATATTTATGTGTTTGATTATAGAGTCTTGCCCTAGATATCCCTAGGGTGATAGATAATATTCAGGAAATGCACCACCATATTATGTTTTAAAATCTGAAAAAATTTTAAATTAGCAAGCACATCCTGCTCCTAGAGTTTTAGGGAAAGAATTGTAGATTTATATTTCCTTTCAGAGATGATTAAAGGCTTTTGGACAAGATAAGTGGTAGTTGAGTTTTGAAGTTGTACTGAACCTTGTTTTGCTTCTCAACTGGAGGTAGTATTATGCTCTGTGTTAGTTTGCTAGGACTGCTATAATAAAACCTACTGACTGGGTGGCTTAAACAACAGAAATTTATTTTTCAAAAGTTCTGGAGACTTTGCCCAAGATCAAGTACAAGATCAAAGTGTCAGCAGTGTTGATTTCTCCGTAGGCCTCTCCCCTTTCCTTGCAGGTTTTTGTTTCTCTGCCTTCTTGCCGTGTCCTTACATGGTCTTTCCTCTGTTTGTTATGTCCCTGGTGTCTCTGTGTGTCCAGGTCTTCTCTTTTAAGGACACTGGTCGCACTGATTAGAGACCACTCTCATGGCCTCATTTTAGTCACCTCTTCAAAGGCCTCATCTCCAAGTACAGTCCCATTCTAAAGTGCGAGGTTTAGAGCTTCAACCTGTGAATTTTAGCCCATCATATGTCCATGGGGTGTTTGGAAGGGTGTGAATGTCTATTTGTAGAGGTTACAATGATGGTAGAGTGTCACTCTCACTTAATGGGTGGGAGTCAGGGCTGCCCAACAACCTGAAGTATAAGACAGAGATCCCTGCATGATGAAGCATCGTCTGCCCCAAAGGCCAACCACTCCTCTGGTGTGAAACACGGAGGGAGAATCCAAAGAAGGACTTGGACCAGTCCTGGGGATGGGATCTGTCATGATGATTCTGTCTTTGATGGAAAGTTGAGGCCTGGCAATGTTCAGGTAATGACTGTTGGCTTCTTAAAACTACTTTCCACCCATCCTTCTTCACTCTCTTTTTAGTCAGTTCCCTCAAGCAGCATTCCTGGACTCTGTGAAGGAGACACAGCAAACAAATGAATTTAAGTATATGAGGTTAGGACTGGAGTTTTGGCTCCTCAGTCTCTAGGAATAATGAGAAATTTACACTTTCTATGTTTCCCCAACTCATCTGTGACTCTTAGACTGAAATAACACCCCCTTTTAAAAATGAATCCTGCCTTGCCTCTAGGCTTACAGTAATATGAAATCAAATTGCATACAGAGCTTAGCACAAGTACTCAAATAACCAGGGCATGAATTAATACCCAGAAATATGCCTCTGGCATGTGTGGGCTCTGCCGTCTTCCTGGCATGGCCTTTGGTTCCAGCATGTCCACTTTTCTTGCCCACTGGGTCCCTTGCTCTTTCCTTCCCTTTCATAAAAAATGAAGGGAGTGGGAATATGCAGTCCCTTTCATGTTTAGAACAGTGAAATACTTTACAGATATTATCACATTCATTAGTACCGTCATAAGTTGTTAATTAAATTATAAACTGGTGCTTCATGCAAATGTTAAGAATAGCAACAAAATGTATCTATTTTGTAGGCATTCACTGCCCAGACAGTACTCCATTTATGTTTTCTTGAGTCATGCTAAATTATTCAGTTCTCTTTGTACAATTTCCACATCCAGGAGAAACAAAAAACTGTAACAATTGCCACTACAATACATAAATAAAAATGAATAATTCAGAACTCCTGTCTTATTTTACTCCCCCTTTAACTCTGAGTGAGCCTGGCTTTGCTTTCCATTTCACAGTATTCAGTGAGGCAGGCAGAGGAGAATTTTCAGGTGTAGAAGTAAAGACATAGAACATTTTAGTTGTTTGCCCCAGAAGCACCATTCCTAAGCTACTGGGAACTCATGGCCCTACTTTAATGCACTTTGCTTATATACTCGTATATATGGGCTCTACTTACTCTATACCTGTCATCAGGTTATTTTGAGGAGGCTAAAAAAAAAAAAAATCTGATTTTGTTTCTAATCAGCAATTTTTGAAGCCCTCCTTTATTATGTTTCCTCTCGACAGTTTTACCAGTAGCTGTAGCTTCAGGTTCTTCTCAGGTCTAATGCTCTTGTGCATTTGTGCATTACATATGTGGGAGGGCCCATGCTCCAAGTTCATTTTATCAGGTGGAAAGAGAACTGAAAACAGGAATGGGATTTTCAGGGTCCCGGCTGCCATTCTCTGGCTGGACCAGGAGCCTTTCTGATATGCTCTGTCAAGTTCCTGAGCATCTGTTGGCTAACAGGCTTCCTGACCTTTTGCTTGCTCCCGGTCAGTGGGCATCGCTCCAGCTCGGCTTGAGTGTGCGTTGCAGAGCCAGACTCCGGACCAGTGCACCGCTGGCTGGCTGTCAGTCACTCACCCCCTCAGAGGGAACTGAGAAAGAGGCACCAGGGATACAAAGCTTGCTAGATAACCCATGCTTCCTTCTGTTGGAATTTTCTACATGATTCTAGGCCATTTCCAAACTTTTATTTTAGTTTCAAAATCATGACCTAGGGTTGGAAACTGATTAAAAAAAAAAAAAATCCTACCAAACCTCCAATTCATCACCAATGATACAAATTAGGGGAGAGCCTCTTGTACGTTCTAATAGTTAATTAAATCCTTCATATTTGTATGCTGGCATTCTAGATCGACGAAAGAGGACCAAAGAACCTAATGCATGGGATTACTAGGCTCATCCCTTTAATATACTACTTGACAAGATTTTCGTTTTTTCAATTTCAAATTTAGGGTTTTTGGCCTTTACATTTTTATTTTTCTCTTTTTCATCTACTACTCCCTCCCACCCCCAATAAAAGAGACAGAAACGTCTGATTTTTTTTCCTCTTCTTTCAAGGACATTAATGTATGAAAATGTCCTTTTATACATTAATGTATAAAAATGTCCAGTTAAAAGCCTGGTTAGGGCCCCACTTTCTCAACATACCCTTTAATCATTTTTGAGGGGTTGGGGGCATGTGATATGGAGGTGGCAGTTGGAGCAAAAAAGGGAAAGATGCTTCAGCTTCAGAGGGCCCGGAGGCAGTCACAGGGCGCTGTTTCCATGGCAGTGCTATGGAAACCAGGTTCTGCCACTCACTCCTTCCCAGAGTAGAATTTCCATGCTTCGTAGAGCATGGGCTCCAAAAAAGCCTGCTGGCATCTTATCTGAACTGTGACTTTTATCGTTGTAACCTCGTTGTAACCTATCATTCTCACCTCTTTTAAGTGGGGGGAAATGGAAAAAAATAGGAACCTAGTCTAAATCACTGGTAGAAACACTACACCTTAAATCCTCTGTGCATTTTCCAGTAGGATGGAGAGAAAAATTAGTTTTGCTACATATGAGTTGTCATTTCCATATGCATCCATTTTTCTGAGTGTCATTTTATAGCACTGTCAAATCCCATAGTATTCTAAGTGTCAGCTCCTTGTACCAATTTTTTCCGATAATCTTTGGGACCAAGGGTGCAGGATCTGACCCTTTAGGGACCAGACATGTCTTATATTTAGCAACGTATAATGGTCTTCCTTCATATGACTTGTGCATGCTTGCTGATTTTCACAAATGCCAACCCAATCAAAGACCATGGATGATTCTTCTTCACTCTGCAAACACCTCTCAAGTGTGTGCACTTCTGGCAGTGGGTTTGTGGCATCATTTCCTACATGGAAAACTGCAACTATGTGTGTGTTTGTGTGTATATTGGGTCTCCTGACACAGGGTTTTGATTTACACTTGCTATTATTACCTGCTTGTGTTCTTTTTCTTAATAGAGAGATTAATTGTGTAAAATGACGTCAAATGAAGCCCATGAATACAAGTATCAGAAGATAAAATGCTAATGTCTACAGGCACATTTTTAGAAGGGGAAATAGAAAATCCATGAGTATTTTAACCCACCTTTTCACTTCAAAGATAGGCATAGTGGGCTTTAATGAACGCACCACCAGGAAGGTTGTTTGCAGCGAGAGCTTGTTTTGTTAGATTGTAAAAACTGGTCTCTCTCTCTCTCTCTCTCTCTCTCTCTCTCTCTCTCTCTCTCTCTCTCTCTCTCTCTCTCTCCCCCTCTCCTTCTCCAGCTCTCATATCACACAAAAACATTCCCAAATGCCCATTTCTAGATTGTGAATATGTGAATACATCTTTTCTACAGTATCTTTAAATTTCTCTAGTACATATCCCCAAATCTCCCCTCTTTAATGATTCCATTTTCCTCCTCAATAAACAACCCACCCTTAATCATTTTTAATCATTTTCCGCTCAAGGAGTTTGTGACTCCCTGGATACTCCGTGTTTATTGTATTCTTATGGTGTCAGAAGTTCCTATATATTTTCTTATTGTCTGTTCTGAATGCTTACTAATACTAGATTCATTGCTCAAACTTATTCCTGTCATGTATTTTTTATTTGAGAGGTTTTGCTTCGTGGTTTAACATCAATACCAATATATTTGCCCATTGATCTAAGGAAAGGTACCTTGAGGAATGCTTAAATGTTTGCTGATGACCTAACTTTGTCCCTCATTTATTCAACCAATATTCATTCATTTGTTCATTCAACCACAGATGGTTCCTAGGTGCACAGCATTGTGCCATGTATCGGTTATACCAAAGAAGCCTAAGATCCATTATATAAAGCTGAGCCATGTAAGATTGCTGCTGTTCTACAGTTTTGACCTGTAAAAGGGCAATTTTACATGCTTTAACCTAAAATAAAAGTACAGTGTAAAAAGATTTAGAAAAACAAGATTGACATTTAAAGATAGATTTTAAACAATCAAAGAGGTGAAAGTTAGGAGAAGAGTTGAAAATAATGTTCAGAGACGGGAAGAACTGAAAAATAAGAATCTAGGCCTTCTCAGTGCTCTAAAGTTTCTACAGTAGCCCTTACATTTGACACTAACCACATGTGGCTATTTCAATTCCAATTAGTTAAAACTAAATAAAAATAAAAATTCAGTTCCTTAGTAGTATGAGCCATATTTCAAGTGTACCATAGTTATGCTGGCTGGTGGCTATCATATTGGACAGCACAGATATAGAATATTCCTATTATCAGTAAGAGTTCTATTGAACGGTGCGTAAGGCATAGAGGAAATTGCTCGTGGAAGAATAAAATAGGTTGAGATAACTTAAAGTTCCTTATGGATATCTGCAACAGTAGAGAAAAGGTTTGTGATTTGGAGGAGGCTCTGCTTATTCACTGAAATTCATTAGTTCTTTAGTTCTCTTCTTAGGTACTAAACCTTGTGGCTGTTTTGTAACTGTTAGTGGCCCCAGTAAAATTGGTCACAACTCCCAGATCTTATAAAATAAACATCATGTTGAAAAAAAAAAAAAGGAGGCTCTTGCCTTTTAGTGACTCTTTCTCTCCTTTGCCGGCCATCTCAGCCAACCCTAATGGCTAAATGGAACATCTGAGGTCGAACCTGGCTTTTTCTCTCTTTATGGTCCCTGTAGCTGAGAGTTAGTGCACGCTGAGGAAGGCACAGAAGCGGAAAGCTATCATTTGCTATCATCTCTTGAAAGAGTTTTGTACTTTAGGCATTCACTTCCTAAATCCAAACGCTTTCCAGGTTACCTAGACACCCAAATGTTTGATCCCAGCTCTGTATGTCTGCTGTCTCCTTCATTATGACTTTTTATCTATGGTAACTTTCTTATTTCATCCTAAAGGAATGTGGGGAATCCTGAAGTGGTGACACATTCCGTCATTTTTGACTCTGAGTCATTGCCCACATTGATCAGAAGCCTCAGATGATGGTGCATGAGAACACATGTACACAGACGCATAAACACTGTCAGCCTTGTGATTTTTAAATTTCCCCAAAGCTGATGCTATACAGCTTCATTAAAGCAAGACCAAGAAAAAAAAAGGAAAGAGCTCAAGAAGATTTCAGCTGTTTGTGAGACTGGACACACTTTTACTGACTTGGATGTACTCGTTTTAAAAAAAGGAATGCATTTAAAATTTTTTACTACTATTGCTTTGGATGAATTAGCACTTTGGAGTTAGGCAGGTTTGGGTCTAAGTCCTGCATAAATGACCTCTGGCAAGTGCCTTATTCTTTCTGACCTTCAGTTTCCTCGTTTGTTTCAGAACCTTGTAGAGAGGTCATTAGGGTGAAATGAAAATATATTTTAAACACTAGCACATAGTAGGTGCTCATTAATTTTAGCTATTATTATTACTCGTATTTTGTTGCTGCTGTTGTTATTGCTGCCACCAAATTTTTTATCTTCACCCAGTTTCCAACTCCTGGTACCCAGAATCCCAGGAGTAGAGTAATGTTTGAGATCTGGAACATTCTCACATGCTTGCTTTGCCTTCTGGTTATCATTTTTGCCCACTCTTACTCTATAACATAATTCTGATATTCAGTATTTAAATGGATGCCTCCATAAATAGCTTTATTGCTTGGTCTTTACTCTCCTTGGTTTCTCATTTTACATAAAATTTCCCCGAACTTCTCAATTGCTTACCTCATTATCGTCTAGATCCCAGTTTACCGTGCTCGTGAACCACCTTTACTGATCTCTACAGTGGTCCCTTTAAACGCAAGTCCATTATCTTTCCATTCCCAATGCAGATGATTTCATGGTTCTAAATACCACATGCCCGTGATGGACACCCTCATCAGTGTATCTGTCTTACGATTAATTTTCTTAGTTCGCTTCCTCACCTCCATTTCTTTCATTGTGATTTAATCTCTTGCAGCTGTCTCAGATTTAATAGAGTAAAACACAGAATTCTTAATTTTATTTGCACTTTTTGTTTGGATTTTATACTCTGCTTCCTTTCTTGAATACAAAAACACTGTAGCAGAATTTTGCTCATGGAAAATGTTCAAAGTTGAAATAGATTTAGTAGCCGATGAGAAGAGGAAAAGTGAAAACAAATGATAGGTACAGATGAAAATAGAGGTTAGGAAGAGTAAGTGGTGGGAAATGCAAATATAATAGGTGAATAAAATTCAGTCCAAACACATGGTCCCAGAAATTATTTCAGTCAACATTTTGCTAAGAATTTTCTTCCCACATAGGAGAAAAGAACATTGTCTTGCAATTTCTTCTGTGAGGCAGACCCCTAGAAATGTCTTGCACATGGTTTGTCTTGCACATGGTTTGTGGCTTAGCAAACATTTGTTGAATTAATTTTTATGGGTGGATAGATTGATTTACTGAAAAATTTAACCCTGCCTATGAACACCCTATATCTTCAGTTACAGACATACTTTCTTTTTTCTGTTAAGACTTCTATAAAACGGCGCTATGGCTCATGGAAACTGTAAAGAATCTAAAGAAAGCTTTGGGCCCCCTTTTCAGAAAAGTACCCACATACCAAATTCTGCATGCTGTATCAAGGAATTCATGAGTCCCTCTGAGGCCCATTCATGAGTCCCAGATCTAGAATCCCCACTCCATATTCATATATTTTCCTTGATGTCTTCCCCATTCATTATCTCCATGAAAAGATGACCTCTGTACACAATTCCAAACCAGAAATCTTAGTGTCATTATCCACTATCCACCCTCTAATGAGGCTAGTGTGTAGTTGCCAGATCCTGCTGCTTCATATATTAAACCCCGATTATCCTATTTTATGAAGGAAAATGCCTGTTGTAGCACTCAGGTAAGTTGTATTATCCAGAATGTCATTTGCAGGCCTAGGGAGAAACTTTCTTGATATTTCTGTGGCAATATTGACCATAGTTTTTACAAGACTGGATCATCTGTAAATAGTTAGGTCCTGTCCCTTACAGAATGGGAATGGGGCAACAGTGCGAGTTTGATTTTCATACTGCCAACTCTATCTTTCTTTGACATTTTTCTCATTATCTCCTTCCTCAATTATACATGTCCAATGTCCATTTCCTGAAGTTAGGCCCCTCTTTTTGGCTAGTTACCATAGGTGGCAACGGATAATGATTAGATAAATGAATCTTACTGCTAGATCTGATAAATTAACCCTACTCAGTGTGACAGGTGGCTAATGTTTTATGGCCCACTGATACCTTAATCCAATGCATATAGTCAGACTTTTCTACATATAGGCAGACTATTATTTGTGGAGATGTTTTAGGGGTGCTGGAAGGAAAGGAAGACAAGATTCCCATGACCCTCTTCTCACACAACATGAGCAACTGGCCCAGGATTTGCATGTATTGACAGAGCAACCAAGAAGTATTAGTTCTTATTCCTCTCATTCGTCTGACAGGAGCAATCAGTATTTTTGAGTGTCTACTGTATGCCAGCACTGTGCTAAGCATTAGGAAAACAAAAACTATCAGGAACACCACAGAACCTGCCTTTAGGTCCTTATTGTCCAGAGTGGGGTATAGACATACAAACTGACTGTCCATTTAGTAGTGATGGGGATTATTCCGCTTCTCAAGGGCTGGTACTAAGGGAGCAGACTGCTGGGCAAGTATACAGGCTCCACTCTCCAGTAAGAAAGTCCTTTAGAATGACCGTGTATTCATTCAACTACATTTATTCAACAAATATGTACTGAGGGCCCATTGTAGGCTGGACCTTGGGGCTACTGAGTGGACAAGAGAGAGTCCCTGCTTTGACAAAACTTACATTTTTCATGAAGGACCAAGACAGAAAACAGGTAACACAAAAATCTAATCTGTGACAGAATTAAGTACTGTGAAGAAAGTAAAGCAAGGTAAGGGATAAAGAATAATGGAGGGTGGGGAGGGAGTTCATTTGGAGAAGGTGGATAAGGAAGGTCTCTCTGAAGAGATGGCGTTTAGACAAAGGCCTGAAAAGCATGGAAAGGAATGAGGAGCTTTCATGGTTAAGAGAACAGCAAACAGAGAAGCCCCAAAGCAGAAATGAGTTTGGCAGTTGGAAAAAAGAGCAAGAAGACCTCCTGGCTGGAGCAGAGTGAGCAGGGGAGGGGGCAGGAGAGAAGGTCGGGCAGACAGGATGGGCTTCACAGATCAGATTAAAGTTGCCTGGATCCTATTCTAAACGTACAGAGAAGGAACTGGAGGGCTTTATATTGTCACATGTACTCTGAGTGCTGGATGAAGATTGGGAGTGGGGCGGAGGGAGTGGAACAGGAGCCAACTGAGATAGATTCGCTCACCGATTCAGTATTCCTGCAGTCTGACCACATCATAACTGATCTCTGCCTTCGAGGAGCTCATCTTCTAAGTGGGCTTTGCTTATTTCTGTCTTCCCTTCCTTCCTTAAACCCTTTTAAAACCATCCCTTCATGGTGACCAGCTAAGGTGGCTAACGTTTCACTTTATGAGTTCTCTCTTCATTTTTGGCATTTGGTTCCCTTTCTTAGATAAGGATTTTAGGATTTTGAGTAATAATTATCAGTATTTTTTTCTAATATCTCCTATATAACCAGATGCCAGGCGTAATTATTATCTGTTTTAATCCTGACAAAACCTCTGCAATGAAATTATTATTATTCTAATTTTACAGTGAGGGCACCGTAGTTCAGAGAGATAAAATACTTCATGTCCACACACTGGTCGTTGGTGGCTGGGACATGACCGTAGGCCTCTGGCCTCCCAACCTCATGGTCTTCCTACCACACTACGCTGTCTCTTACAGCTGAAGGGCAGTTTGAAGCTTTGTGGGAAAAGTTAGCAAGTTGTTTTTTCTGAGACTGGTAGTAGTCAAGAACCGTGGAGGGCGACTTTGTCTCCAGGAGACATTTGGAACTATCTGGTGACAGTTTTGGTTGTTACAAGTTGGGGTAGGGCGTGCTTCTGGCATCTTGTGGGTAGAGGCCAGGGATACTGCCGTGCACCCTACAATTCACGGGACGGCCCCCAAGTGAATGAATTATCTTGCCCAAAATGCCCGTAGTGCCAGGATTCAGAAACCCAGTTCTAGAATTATTTTTCTGAGTTCCTGATCTGTCCATAACTTTAATCAGTATACAGCTTCTATGTACTCACGATCATCAATCATCAATTTTATTATACGTCTGTGCTTTTCTTCTAAGGAGAAATTAGGATCCAACTAAAACAGGAGGACTTCTGTTGTTAAGCTGTTTTCATTGTTTTGTTTTTGGTCAACGAGTTATCTCCACTTTACCTGCTGGTTGACGGTAGCCTTGGTTCTGATTCGAGGGCTCAGGAACCCCCGAGCCAGTCTAGTGAATCCTGGGTTTCTGTGCTGAACTGCTCTGCTGTTCAAGGCGGGGATTCGTTTGGAGCGGTGTAGGTCAGGCTATCAGCACTGGAAAAACACCCTCTACTGGAATATTCTGGGCATCGGGAGCATGTCAACCCTAACTCCCTCCCTCTACCAAACTCAGAGTGAGCCCAGCCGCTTCGAGATACGAGGCATGGTCTAGTAAGCAAATTGCCTTCTACCAGATAGCACACCTTCAAAGTTTAAAAACACTGATGCACACTGATGGGAGGACAGAATAATCCCTGGGCACCCCCCCAAAATACACTTTATTACGTTCTCAGTCTCGACCCTACTATAATTAAGAGCTGCTACAGTGTATGGCCCTATGAAGATAGCAAGTTCTCCACACATTTGATTTTTTCTTGTAATCCACACATTTGATTTTAACTTTATAGTGTATGAAGTTATCCATCATTATTATTTGTCCTGCTAGGTAGGTCAAGAGGCTCATTCCAATACCTAAGGATAAAAGGTTATGCATTGTCTCTCTTCTTTTTAAATTTCCTATCAGAGGAGCAGCCCACAGCTGGGTGGATTGGTTGAGGCCCTGATTCCATGACAGTCTTTCTCTTGGAGAATATGGGTGTGGAAGCTTGCTGAGGGACCTTGACTGGGTGCCCTTCTTTCAGACGCCTCTCAGCACCTTTACTTTCCCCTCCGACTTGCCTGACTACAAAAAAAAACCAAAAAAAAAAAAAAAAAAAACCCAAAAAACAAAAAACACGCCTTCTGCTTAATAAATGTCTGCTTGTAATATTCTGAAACAAGGAGGCTAATCAAAGGCCCTGTTCTGCAGAACAGGGCTGCTAAACGACGAGATTAATTTCCGTAATCAAGCAGCTTAATTTGGACATTTTCCCCTATCTCTCTTGCTGATTGAAATTGAGGCAAATTTTGCTGTGGTGAGATTGTATCCTGGCCCAGTAGAGCTTACTCACTGGGGCTAGAAGGGGAGGCAAGGTGACTGTGGTCAGAGAGGAAATGAGGGGAGGCGAGAGGAAGGAGAAGGGCATCAAATGAAGGGAAATGTGAAAAAATGCAGGAAAGTGGCTGGAATTCTTCCAGGGCCTCTTGTTAGCAGCAGTGTGAAGCAGTTCACACGATTGTCCACACAACGACCCCTCACCAACCTGAAAGACTTCCATCAGGGAACTAGAGCACAACAGTCGTGTGGAACCATACAGCTGTGGCATGTTTGAGATGAGGATCTCTGTGGAAATCTCTAATCCACCTGCCTCTTTTCATAGAACAGCCCCAGAAACTTGTGAAGGAACTTGTGCCCTGTTCATTGATACCAAGTAGAATTTCAGCACGGGAGAGTCAGGCAGCAGAAGCAATCTCCTAGGATGTACAGGGAAATAAACAGAAACAGGGTGAGAGACCTTACATTAGTGTAAAGTATTACAATTTGCAAGGCACTAACAGTACATTTAGGTGGAAGGTTATATTGGTCAAATTAGAGTTTGAACTGAATATTTTTAGATCTTTAAAAATATACATGATAATAACTTGAATGCTTATTGGTTCATAGAAAAGCAAACACTTTACAATGGGGATTCAAGCATCTTTCTCTTATGCTGTAGTTATCACTGAAGAGTATTGCTTTCGAGGGAAAAAAACCTCACACCAATCTTGTAGTTGGGGATAACTGTTTGAGATTTTGACCTTATGGCTTTTCTAGCTCCAATCTTGTTTAGGTTATGAGGTTATTTTATGCTGATCCATGAGCCCTGGTTTCTGGTGGGAAATGTGGTGAGGTGGATGAATTTGTGGGCAGGAAGCTACATAGCGGTAGAGTTCAACATTGACATTGTCTTTGATTCTGTGTGAATCATCGAATCTTTCTGGGCTTCCGTTTCTTAATTGTAAAATAAGGGTGTCAATACTGACCTGCCTCTCAGAAGAATAACTAATAAATGAATGTAAAGTTCTTCTCCAAAACAAAGTACTAAATAAATACTAAAAGATGAAATAAATTGACTCCTAAATATAATGTGTAGAGGGAAAATTAAAGCAAGGCCAGAACAGAATGAATTCATTCCCAAGAAGCAAGTCTTCTTATTGGGGATAAGAATAGGGGCACCTTGCTACCCAGTAAATCCCTGAACTCTAGGATGGCACCGCAAGACGCCACTGCATATGAGCTCTAGCCTCATGACCAGTATCATAGAGAAACATGGTTGGGTCCATTTGTTCATTCATTTAAGAGCTGTTTACTGAATGCCTATTACGGGTAAGACATTATTGCTTCAAGACACTCTACCAGACCTCATGGAGTTTAGAATTTATTGGGGAAGATAAGAAATAACCAAGAGTACATAATGTAAATCTCTATGAGAAACACTGCAGGAGCTGTAAAACTAAGTGTTATATATGAATGCAGAAGGAAGTTTTAAATAGTGTGATCAGAGAAAGCACTTGGAAGGAGGTGGTATTTTAATTTCATGGGTTTCCATGCGTAAGGACAAAGGCAGAGAGACCAGTCTAGAGGGAGACATGACGAGCATGTGAAATGTAATCATTTTCGAGAATGAGGACGTCTTGCTTTGGATTTGTGTTGGAGGATTGAAGACAAAGGACTAAAAAAATAGGTGAGAGTAGATTGTGGAGAGCCTAAAAGGCGTAAGAATATACGAAAGGAAAAATTTTAGGAACAACCACCCAAAACACTAGCAAAGCACTGATCTTCCTGGGATGTGAGAAGATCAGAGGGTGAAAATCGATTTAAATAAAATCTAAGGAATGCACAGTGTAGGTTGGACAAAACAGGCTATCGAGGATTAACGCAGCCTTTAAAACAGGGGTGTCCACACTGCGGCCCGCGGGCCAACTGCGGCCCACGATCTATTGTTAATTGGCCCGCAGCAAATTCCAAAAATATATTTAGTTTACTTAAATAAACCAGGTGAGGCAATACGTACTTCACCTCGAGTGAGTGGCCCGGCTATTTGTGTATTTACCGCATATGGCCCTTGGTGAAAACCGTTGAAAAAAGTTTGGACACCCCTGCTTTAAAAGATGTCTTATCTAAATATACTATGTCACTAACAGAAAGAATCTGAAGAAACCACAAGACACAGTGAGATTAGAAACAAGAGGCAAAAGTTTGACAGGTTCAGAGTTGGCCACCCAGGGATTCGTGTTCCAGCGAAAAGATATAATTTGGCCGGTTCAGAGAAAGATGAAAATGGGTAAATAATGACTAGAGCACTTAGTGAAATGACAGTTCATATTGAGCACAATACAATTCCATGTCCTGTACTTTAGGCAGGAAGCAGAGGGCATAAATGGCTGGTAGGGACAAACGTAATTCCAGGATCACAGGCAGAAAGACAAATGCCCATCTCAGGTGACTTTTCTCCATCGGTTGAGACATGGCTGTGGGTGATCCTGTGTGCATTGTTGTTCCAGCATCCGTGTGTCTGCATTTCTCTCCCTTCCTCCCCCCACCCCTACCCTATCCCCTGCCGCTCTCATCATAGGTCTTAGAGTGCTTTACTGTACGCTCCAATATAAAGTGAAAGAAACCTTTAAAGAGTACTTTTGTACCTATTCACAGTCCCCCAAACTTTATTTTAGTTTTGGTTTATTTTAGCATTGGTTTAAAAAATGTTTTGGTTTGGTTTATATGAAAAACATTTCTTTAAAACAACGTAGTAAAATTGGTGAAAAAAGTCTAATTTTAGGGAACATGCATTATGGACTAGCCAACAGGGAGGGAAATGGGTTTTGGAATATGGTTTCTAATCACGACTCTGCGAGTTACCAGTTGTCTGGACTAAGCAAGTCACTTTATATGTCATCCTCTGCAAGACCGTGAAAATTAGAGGTGGTGTACGTACAAAGCTCAGCCAGCCCAATGCCTAGTGCATGACATTGCCCTTTGTTTTGTTCTAAAATTAAGTATAACTTTAATTATTTTTCTTATTACAAAAGCAATACCTGCGCAGTAGTGAAAACTTGGAAGAGAATGGACAAATTAAAGCAGACGTCATCTCTCCAGATAGTAGCACTATCTCTCAATGTGTGTTATGTAAAATAAAAATGAGGTCACGCTATGCATAGTGTTGTATCCAGTCTTTTCTATTTATCAATATACAGTGATCATGCATTCCTGTCAGAAACATTCTTTTACATCATTTCTAATGACTCCTAGAATTCTGCAATTTAACTCATTCCCTGTCTTCAGCATTTTACATTACTTTCAGATTGAGGAGTTTTACAAATGACATAATGATCGGCATCCTTGCAAATACATATTTTTGTCTGTCTTTAATTATTCCTTTAGTATAAATTTGGATTTATGTGGTCAAACAATAACAACATTTTTTGGCTTTGCATGTATATTATCAAATGGACCTCCAGAAATTTTAAACTAGTATGTGTGCTTATGTATGCGTGTACCTATGCGAGCATTCATTGCCATGGCTTCTGCAAAGAAGAAAATTGTTTTTGCATATTTAGGAAAGTAAAATGTTATTGTTTATATTTCTATTTAGTTGAGGTTAAACTTTAAGAATATACTTATTAGCCATTCGATTTTTATTTTGCTTTTGTGAATCGTCTGTTATTCTGGTAGATACTTTCATTCAAATGGCAGCTTTCTTTCCACCGTGTCTGTCTTCATGATTTCACTTAAAGTTATTCTTTGTGTAATATTACTTTGGCTAGACTTCACGTTCCTTCAGTGCAGCATCATACCTTATTTTTTTCGTGTCCTGAGCACCCAGCATATGAAGGACACAGTAAGCATCTAATAGGTGTTAGTGAAAAATGGGTCCCAAGCAAATGGAAAGATAGATGGCAGTATATGAAAGTGAGCCAAGGTAAGAACTCCCTGTATGGTCACCCAGATTTGGCACAGTCAGCAAGTGAGGACAACAGGTCTTGTCTAAAACATGCCACTGAGCAGAGCTCAGAGTGCTCCCAGGGCTTGGAAAGGCTTACTCCAACAAAAGTTGGGTGACATGTACGATAGCAAAGAGGCCAGAAATTCTGATAATGAGCCGGATGATCCGCTCGGGTTCCGGTGGAGGCCGAATGAGAGACAGCTCTTCGACAGGGCTGCATTTCTTTTATTTTGTCGATGTTTTACCTGTCTGACACCTTGGAATTGTTGTGTCTGATTTCCTCATTGATTATCTTACCCAGAGGGAACTCTTTGGAGTGAAAGGGCCTGTACTGTTTTTATTCTTGAAAGGTCATTTTCATTTGGCCAAGACCATTTGTTTTCCTATTGGATGGTGGAGCCATTACTACAGGGTTGACTGGGACGTTGTCACAAAGTTCTCTGTCCCTTTAGTCATTTGAAAAGTTGGACCTGGTGGTGTAGCACCTCCTGGTTCTTGCCTTCTTGCTCTCTCCCTCTCTGGGAGTCTTATCTTTTGAGCCCTCCCCATACTTATAGGAAAAAATACAGGAATGGAAAGAATAAGGACATTGACATTGGATAATAAATCATTTATAAAATTCTTACAGAGTTTCGATATATGAGTCACAGATTGTGATCTGAATGTACTGTGGCGGAGTCTTTTATACAGGCTTTGTATGTTGGTAATATTTGCATAATATGTTCCACATGCATTTAATAAATATGTGCTATACTTATATAGAACTTAATTCTAAATCTATATTTGTTATCAATAAGTACATGTTGATATGGCAGATTTGGGTTTATTACAAATTGTATGGATTATTTGCTGATTGTTGCTTTAGTAGGGGCAGATAGCTTTGTAAACCTCTCACTTATTTCCAGCATTCAACCAGAAACAAAAGAAAAAGATGATAAAGCCCCTTGGGGAATGCATTTTTATTTGTATAAACTGTTAACATTTGCTGATCTACTGGAATATTCTCTTTGAGATAAATAATGTATACAGACCTTAACATCCTACATCTTCTAATTACATATTTACATTAGATTATAAGAAGCCATTTAAAATATGTCTGTGCAGTAAAAGTGAATTTTGACCTTGGTTTATTGGATCATTGTGCACTTCCAAGTCTTATGACTTAATGTTCATGGTAAATATTTCTTGAGCCTGTGGCATCCAGGTTGGTCGTCTGCAGAAGCACAATTAATTAGGCGATAACTGTTTTGTTTTTTGTTTTCATTTTAAGAATGTGATGCCCAGGAATGCTATGTTGGTTTCATCTTGTAATTTCTGTGTCTGTGAGACCAGAGATGTTTATACCATATGGAAGCCCTAGGAGTGGGCATAGAGTTATAGTTGAGACAATTAGTGGAGATTTAAATAAACTTGTACATGAAGAAAAATCAAGAGAAATGTCAATAACTTTGAAGCAACTTTAGCAAAGAGTGACAAAAATGATCAGAAGTTTAGATAATGTGAGTCAAACTAAGGTTAACAAATACCACTGAAGAAGGCAGGGCCGAGAGAGGAAAATGTATGTCATTGTGTTCTACAGGTCTATGAACATTGTAAATATTGTCCTGTACCCATAGGACTTTGATGGGAGAAGACAAGCAGAGGCTAATAAAGACTTATGCCCAAACCTAAGGAAGGCGGCAGAAAGTGGGGTGGGTCTTCAAGGTCACACTGAGCCCAGCTGTAGGTAAGTCATTTGGTCCTAAAGCTGCCGCAATAGGGAATGTTCTTTAAGGGACCATGACTTGGACCTTCTACGGACCATGACAAGGCTTCCACTGGGTGAAGCCTTGGGGAGCAAAATGGCATGCATCGGTTGGTTTGAGGGGGCTGCGTTGTATTCCTGTTATCAGAGCTCTTTATATTGTGATGCTGATCTTTCATCAACATTGAATAGATGACTTGTATTGTTCAGTAGGGTCCCCTGGGAGAAATAGAGTATTCTGGAAGTGACATCTTCCAGGCAGTCAGCAAGTTTTCTGGTCTGGCTGATTTTTGTATTAGGATCCTAAGTTCCTTCCCTATCCCTGCTTAGTACCTTCTCCCCATGCATTCTTTCTCCCTCTCTCTCACCACAGGGGGCATCTTTAACTTGCCTGCACCCCCTGCCATCTCCTGACAGTCAGTTTTTCACAGAAACAATCTGGGATGCTCCTGACCACCTCCCCTCTTCTTTCCCTTCTCCTCTCTTTCCTCCCTCCCTCCTGCTGATTTGTTATTATGTACCGCAGCTGCCCGGAGGATTTTAAATAGACCCATAATGGCACAGCAGCGCCTCTTGGAAGTTTAAATATAACCTTCTTGTTAATCTTGTCTGTGCTGGCAGCAGGAACAGCACCTGGAGAAGAAGGCAGTGGGCAAGAGATGCTCTGGGGACCTACCCTGAGATCACGGCTTAGCAATCTCTCGAGTGGCCTTTGATATAAAGGCATTTGGACTCAGCCTCACGGTGGCTATACCTCAGCCTAAGTGGATTTGGTGCTGGATTGACAGTCCCTAGAAACGTAAGCACAGTGTAATACCAGAGCAAAACAGACAAGGCAACAGTGGTGAAAGGCGGACATTCTTCTCCACCCTCTGCCATCCTGCCACTCACCTCTGCCACCCTCAGGGGTGGAATGTGTTTGGTCTCATTTAGCTTTTGGCCCCGTGTGGTGTGGGGGCCTAGAATGGGAAGGGCTAATTAGCTTCAGATGCATGAGTAGCCACGCGTCTTAAGGAACAGGTGTATAAATCATAGTGCTTCCCAGGTAGAGTATAAAGGCCTCAGACAGCTTCCAGGGGGCGTGCTGGGATGGCTGCCCCAACCCATGGTGATGAAATTGTTCATGAAGGAAAGAAAGGATACTTATTCTGGCCCCAGTTCCCAAACCTGTCAGTATTTTCTTAGATTTAACACATGTCAAACCCTAATATTAGTTCAGTCATTCGATGAATATTTATTGAATCCCAGCAATTGTGGGGAATGTTCTGAGATCAATGGAAGAAAGGGGCCACAGGGGAATGAAGTACCTTGTTAGATTCAAGGAAGACCTTAGTGTTGGACTGATAAACTGTTCAGAAAAGAGGTTTTCTGGAGGAGGTGTCCTAATATCCATCTGGTTCAGTTTTTTTTCCTGTTGAACTGTTCTGGGATGTACTACTTATCCAACAATGGGAACAAAAGAGATAAGACATTTAAATTCCATAAAATGTAAAGAACTATGCTGAACTTTTAGTTATGGTAGAAGAGATAAGGTGATACTTCTTAAGGCTTTACAGTATAAAAGAGGAGCCTGAACATATAATAAGCACATCAAATGATTTTGTAGTGTGTTTTGGAGTATGTTGTGAGTTCACGTACATAGTTCTATTTTAAACTTCTACTACCCTGTGGAGTAGACATTGGGAACCTCATTTTGTAAAAAAGAAAAGACTCGCACAAACAGATTAAATAGTTTTCCCAAAATTAACCAGCTTGTAAATTGTGGGACCAAGACATCTATCTCCAAATAAGATTGTTTTTCATCTTTGTAGCCCTAGAGGCTGGTATGATACATGCCATATTGCAAAACTGATACATTTTTTAAACTGAATGAATGACACCGTTTGTTCATTTTTATAACATTGCAGTCTATATCCATTTTACCATAAACACAAAAAAAGCATTTTAGTAGGTTACTGAGGAAGGAGGATGAGTTAGGAATAACGTGGGTTACTAGGCCAACATGGTAGATTATAATCGACACATATGTGCTATTAAGGAAAATTTCAGGTCACAGACACACCGTGGTATTTGAAGAGACATATCAGGTCATGGTAGTCACACCTGGAGAATTAGAGAGACATCCCAGGTCAAGGTTGGGTGCAGTTGATCATAGCATCAATATTTTCATGAAGAATCTTGGGCTCCATCCAAGACTTGCTGAATTACAGCTGTGACTTAAAAGATGTGTTGAATGTGATTGAGTAGGTAGGGAATATGAAAGTTATTGGAGGTAGGAGATATAATGATGGTAAGGAATTAAGTATTGCTAAAATATCACTGCAATAAAGTAGCAGAAAGTAAGAGAGGGAAGAACGGATCACAGGAGGGTATCTATCCAGCTATGTTTTCATATGGGAGAACAGCTGAACCATTCAAGTTGAATAGCATTACTTTATAAGATTTCTAAGAATAAAGTCAATTTTTAAAGAGTTTATACCTATTAAATAAGGACATTACAGTTGTCTCATGTATCATGAAACTCTTGTTGCAGTTTAAATTATAGCTTTAATCCTATATGGAATGGAGAGCAATTGCTTGTTACTTTACTCAAAATATACAGTTTTCTATCCACTTTCATGAGGCTGAACTTATTTGAAAATGGCTACACTGCTACACTAGTCTTACCAATATTCTGAGAACCATTAGGGATTTTTCAAAATTATTAGCACAATTATGTCTAACATGAGTGAAGTAGAATAAACCAATTCTTGCCCAGTGGGAACTGGTTTCTCTACTTTCCACTGTCATTTTAGTAAAGGTTCAATTGTTACATATTTTTAATTATCTATTTATGGCCGTGGGTGAGAAATGCAAAAACTGGATGCTTTATCCTCCTTTAAGGAGCTTGCTGTCTAAATCGAGGGAAATAAAGTCTTCATATATGCCTTGTCATAATAAAATCTTTGAGAAGAGAGTGAACAAGGCAGGTATGACAGGTAATTAGGAAAACTAGGGTCTTGTACCAGTTTCACCACCAAATTTGTATTCTTGGAAAATACCTTAGTTTCTTTAGATCTCAATTCCTCATCTGTTAAAATGAGAAGTTTGGACTGGCTGGACTTCATGCTCCCAAGCCTACGGGGGAAATAGCAGAGTGGTAGATGGGAAGGTTTAGCTGACCAAATGGAAGTGACTAGACTGCTGCAGAAAGCCTGTCAATCTAACAAAGGTTTTGTTTTTTTTCCAAATAAGTTGATTTTTTTTTTAATATAAGGTGACTTAATATTTGCATTACTAATTGCCTGCTTTCAAGGTTAATGGACATTTCAATTTCAAATGGCCCTAAAAGCTTTTCTGAATTGTCTGGTCATTTGCAAGCCCAGCTGCAGTGGATCCATGCCTGTGACCTGTGGTCACAATTATGCTCTGTTTGGCCCTCTTTCCTACATTCCCCAAGTGAAGTTGAAGAGAAAGATAGCCAGGGAGTCTGGCTGATCCCCTCGGCTGAGCCTCCTAGAATGGGTTAGGGACTCAAAGTCTGAGGGTCTGGTCCTTAGCTTGATGGGTCTGTAGTTGGTCAAGTGTTCAGGAGAGGATATATTTTACAACATTTATTGAACCCCAAGAACCTTCTGCCTTTCCATTCATCTTTCTTTGGCAGTATCAGAAATAGACTTCCCACTAATAGCTAACATTTACTGAAGTCTTACTCCTTGCCATGCACTCTGTAATACACTTTATATGCATTATCTCATTGAATTCTTACAATGACCTTATGAATTATGTATTGTTATGTTTATTTTACAGGTGGGAAAACTGAGGTGCAGAAGGTTTATGCTAGGTGGCACAGTGGAAGTGCAAAGTCAATACAGTTCTTCTGAGTGTAATACCTGTTTCCTTTTGCCACCTCATCAACCTGACCTCTTTCTCTAGAAAAGCTCTAACCCATGTTTTAATGATAATAACCAATTTCATATGTCTACCTTGAACTCTTGAATTTAGATATCTCAATATAATTTTTTTATTATCTTGTTACATAACTAACTCAGTTAGCTTGTTATCCACTAAAAGTTCCTAGACTTTTTTTTTTCTCTGTTCAATACATACTGCCTCAGCTTCTTTGTACTAAGCAGCACTTGTTCCTGTTAACTTCATTCTCTGGTTCTGATCATGTCACTATTATGTACTACAGTCATTCCAAATTCTGGTGGGTAGGCAGAGCTGGGTTCTGCTAGTTCCTATAAGTCCTAAAACATCAGAGTGGTCTAAGGAATCCTAGGGCTCTGTCGCCTTACCCAGGCATCCCAGGAGCCAGCTCTAGGCATGAGGTAGCTCCTGTCCTGGCCAGGCGAGCTGGCAGTGGAGAATTGGAGCACATACCTGCAGTGCAGTCTGGCTTCTGTGCCCAGGATGACAAGGTGGCTGAGTGTCCATCTGGACTCAGTGGTCACCTCCTGGGAGGACAAAACCTGAATTAGCTTGTCACGGCTGAACAGAAAAGGGCATTTGTGTATTCTGAGGCTTGGTGAGTAGAGAGGCACTTGCCAGCATTTTGCTGAGTTACATCTTCCTACTCCATGGCTAACATTATTTATTTTTAGTCTCATTTCTTCTGATTACTCAGTTGTCTTAAACAACTTTGTGAGAAAAATGATATCTCTGTCAGACAATTTTAGAGAATTTTCTTGCCGGAGTTGTACTGATGTAAAAATGTTTTATTTTCCTGGATGTGACCAAATCTTTGTGACCTCTTGGGTTCGGGAAGAGGAGGTGTCACAATAATGGAGTTTGCTACGCAATGATAGTTTGTTCTGGTGATAGTTCAGCCTAGTTCAGTGTTTAACTTAGTAGAGAGGTGCCTTTGCAGATGCACTGAAAGGGACCTGCAGTATACTGTAGAAGCATGTATTGGCCTGTTGCCATAGAAACGGAAGTGGTCCTTACTCAGAAACATATAAGTTTGCAAACTACTCTCCTTTCCTTTGCTTTACCTTTTTTTTCACTTTCATTAAGGAGACATAAATTTCGAAAGAATTGAAAACCTGCCCCCTCCATTTCCACCTCCCAAAATGATGGTGAAGAGGAACTTAGTGACGGTGCTCAGATGCTGAGAAGGGGTTTGAAGAGCCCCCATTGGAATACGCCATTCAAATAAGGGGCCAAGCTGTGGAGAAAGCTGAGGTCAGCCTGTGGTTGTCAGTGAGGGGAGGTGCTAAGGCTAGATTACAGGGATCACTTGAGATTTGGCAAGGAGGGGACTCAAGTAAGAATATATAGGCCAAAGAAGAGTATGGGAAAAACAGAACCACATTTGGCAAGGTCCTCAGTGCTCAGTTCATTCTGTTTGGAAAGGAGGGAGGATGCCAAACGCATTTTTGGTTGGAGGACAAGTGTGCCTTGAAATTTTCTTGAGGACTAAAGATGCGTGAGTTTCATCACTTTATTCAGAATATTTAGGCCCGCTTTGGGATTAGTTTGAATTCCAGACATCACAAATGCAGTTAGGAATGTTACATGTAACACTGATTTCCCCAAGCCTCACTGCTTTTTGCATGTGTAATATCAGCAAGAGTCCAAATTCAGTCGTACTTGCTTTTTCCTCCTCATTTAAGACCATAACCGCCCACAAAGTCATCATCCACTGGTGTGGTTTGGGGAGTTCTCGGGAAAGGTGTGTCACAGGTTCACAAACAATTCTGGTGCCATATTTGCTAGGACTGGCTGCCGTTTTGGGGGCTTTTCTGTATTTACCTTGGTGCCACTGCCATTTCCCTTGTTTTATTTGCATGGCTGCTGCTTCCATTGAGTTCCATGGCAGCTGCCTCACACCAGGGCAGCTTTCAGACCCTGCTGTCTTCTCCCACTGAGACCACGGTCTCCCTCTGGCTATTACAGCTTGGCTATTACTAAGCAACTGCCTCAAAAACACGATCTCTGGTGAAGTATCTGGGAGGAAGATTCTTATCCCCCATTATGTTGTACCCCATTACCAAAGCTGGATACTTAGGACATAATTTCTTCTAAAGGATTTAATGAAATAGCTTCTCAGTGTTTACTTATATCTCCTCCTTCCTCGTTCCCTGAGGACCCACAGGTCAGGCTGGGAAGTAATAGCCATCACCATGACTTCTAAACCACTTCACCCGTCCTATGACTATCGCTTTGTTAATGGATGGGATTTATTTGATCCCTTCATTCTTTATGGTAAGTTCTCCCCCACGCTGCTCCTTCATTTCTCATGAAAGTAAACTTCTATAGAGTCTGTCCCTCCAGTTTCCAAGACATACCCAAACCCTGAAAATGGCAGTTCTGGCTCACTCTGGGACATGATCTTCATGGGTCCCAGGCCAATGGCTGCCCTTACGAAGTGAGAGACTCTGCCTTCAGTTGGTAGGAAGCAGAGGCTTATTGAAAAGAACACCGGACATGGAGTCAGGATGTTCTAATCATGGCTCTGACACCTACCAGCTCTACAGACTTGGACAAGCCCCGTAATGTCTTTGAACTGCAGTTTCCTCATCTTCACATTTAAGTTGAAAATTTCTACCTACAAGGTTGTTGAGGAAACGAAAAAGCTAATAATAGTGGTATTCTTGTGGTTAACTCAGAAAATTATAAGAATATTACAGGGGCCTTAAAAAGAAATGGGGTATAATATACTGTTCATGGTACAATCTTGTGATTGTTTTCGTCATTAAAAATTCTGTGACTCTTTCACAAAAGATGGAATGTTAACCCTGTTGTCATGAACAGATTCCATTGACGTCCCTTCATTCTCTCTGTACTGTCTTTTTTTTTTTTTTTTTCTGTAGTTATTTTATGGTGACTTGTGCTGAAATAGGTAAGGACCGCCCAGAGGGCTCCCCTGGGCCAACTTCTCCTTTCCCTGATGTGGGACCCAGCTGGGACCTGGTCTCTAACCCCTGTGTCATTTTGGATCTGGTGTTCTGTCTCTGGGGCAGAACGCCAGCCTTGTCACTCCTGCTCTGTCTTTGCTCTGCCTGTCACTCTTGGCCCTACTCTCTGGGTCCTTATTTCAAGCTCAGTCTTGCCCAAACCAAACTGCCCACCTTCAGTCCTCCTTTGAGCACTAGCTTGGTCCTAATAATGATCCTAATTTCACTGTAACAGCTTCGACAACAGGAGCAGGTGTCTTCTCTAGGTCCAAGGTTCCTACTACAAATTTAATAAAATCACTGACCGTGCCACCCTTTCCTCCCACCACCCCCCCAAAAAAAAATAAAAGGAAGAAAAAGAAAAGAAATAATTCTCCACAGAGAGTATATGGAAAAGGACTATTATAAAATGTAATAACCCCCAAAGTTATGGAAGAAATAATGAGAGACCTCTGTGGGCCTGCTGGTGCTATTTATAACTGTACCTATCTTATCGGATCTTTCAAAAGGGAAATAAAAATAATTTCATCTTTTTCAGGTGGACTTATGATTAAGGAACAGTGTAAAAAAATAAGTTTTTTTTTCTTCTTGTTATATGAATCTATGTATTCAAGGTAAGCAGAGAGAGATAATTCAAATCAGAAGGGCTTGGGGATGAGTAGGACAGAGAGGCAGGCCTGAGTAGCCAGGAGGACAGAGGAGGGGCACAGGTTGGTACAGAAAGCGGGTGCTGCTAAGCAGGCAGGCCTCTGCAGGCGTGTTGTACAAGGTTTCAAAGGCCCAGCAGGCTGAAGGTTAGAGAGATTTACTGCAGCAGGACCACGTCTATGATGGACAGGCAGGGGAAGCCAGCAGAGCTGAGGATAGATCTGCAGATTTCCTGGCGATAGACAGGACTCAGCATCCCCTGGCTCCACGTGAGTCCAGAAGTTTGAAAGCTGGGCAGATGTCTCAAAGGAGGTGCCATCCCCAGCTGATACGCCAGGTATCAATCTATGTGAAGAGAGTGATGATGGTGTGTTCAGGTTTTAAACTCATGCTAAGCTAACGAACATGAAACTGTACCTTTGATCGGCCTCACCACAATGGTGATGTGTGTTTTGGCACCCTTCCCCGTTTGAGAAAGAAACAGTTGTGCACATAAATCCATTGCATCAGAAGCCCTGTGTCTTGAAGAGGAAAGGAGTTCTGCCGGAGAAGAGAAAGATCGCGTCTCCCACTTGCAGCCTCCCCAAGCACCACATGACCCTTCTCCCCAATTTTACATCTGGGTGATGTAAAGCAAGTTAATTTCAATTGATACCACTGGAGATGGGGAATGCTGAAAGACATCCTGTTTAACAGGTTAAAAAAGATAATAGCAGCTAACATTTATTGGGCACTTACTTGCTGTACTCATTGCATTGTAAAATTCTAATGCAGAGCCCTGAATCATTTCATTCTTCTAGGAGGGCACCACTATTATCACTAGTTTACGACTGAGAAAACTCAGGCCAATACTGGCCAATTTCTCCAAATGTTCAGAGCCACGGAAAAGCTGATCTTGGACTGACACTAATACCAACATATTTACCACCAAAATATGCTTCTTCCGTTTAGGGTCTCTTGAGGTTTGAGAAGGACTGGCCCGGGGATGCAAAGAAGTGGGGCATCCTAAGCTGTAGTACCTTTCTCCTCATCCGACTACGTTGAGCCTCAGCTATCTTCTAAAACCTTTTTGCTGGACTACGAAAGGAAGGCACACACACTTAATTTAATAGCAACATCCTTTTCCAGTTATTGCTACTTAAGATCTCGATTGGTGACAAGATACCATTATTGCACTGTTGTCAGCGGTTTATCATTCTCTTACCCTGGCTATAGAGGCTGTTGTTGAATATAAGAGTTTATCACCTCTAGCACGCAAGGGTATGGATAAAACACTCTTGGACTGTTTTAAAAAAACATTCTCTCTTGTTTAATGAGGTTTTTAAGTGTATATGGGGGGGAAAATCAAGTCTCTTTAAGAAGCCTTTGGCAAGAAGCTCTAGAGGTTTAGCTGGGGCCAACTTGAAATGTGAAGATGAGCTATTAATCAGTTGGTCAGCAAATTAAATGAGTTCGACATTTGCAGGAGGTTTATTGCTCTATTGCCAGTTTCATCTTCCACTTGCTTGAAGGCAGCGAGCGCAGAAGGCCCGATGGTCAGGGCCAAGGACAGCCGTTCTTGGAGAAAAGGGAAATGGTTTCTCCTGGCAGTGAAGAGAGTTCCAGCAGAGTCCTTGGAGTTCAAAGGGAGCTGCTCAGGATGAAACTATTAATACCTTCCCTCAGATAAACAACCTCTCTGGCTGGGAGCAGGGTTTAACTCCCACGGGAAGCATCAATACAGAGAAATTAAAGGCTCCTCAAAGAAGGGAAACCAAAGTTTATAGAAGAGGCACATGAAATAGTGTTCCCAGTGGCCACCAGGTGATTTCTCTGTCTGAGTAGCTGGAGTGCCTTCTGGAAATCACTCCATTTTCCCATCCCTTGGTGACCTCATGTTTAAAATGAAGGTGTTGGGGTAGATGACCCCGAAGGTTCCCTTATGTGCAAAAACTCTATGGTTCTAGAAAATTCTTAACAAGAGTTGAGTGTATTAATGAGGTCTTTATAGCTGAGTGTAAAAGATACTATATGTTTAAATTGTAGCTTTCTATAATTAGTATGTAATGGTTATAATTAGTAGAAATGGGAGAAATGTGTTATTTTTTTAATAGTTACATTTACTGAAAACAGTTATATTTACAGTTGTTGGGAGGAAGAAAATTTCCTCTACCCTCCTAAGTTCTTCTGGCTAGTCTAAGTATTAAATTGATATGAGACAGATTAACAGGAGAAAAACAAAACAAAACAGTGTAATTGCATACATATGGGAAATCCCCATAAATGAGAAAGATTCCAAAGACAATTAGGCAAAATGAGGTATATATGTAATTCTGGGCTAAGAAGAAGTAGGTAGAGGGCTGGAACTTCAAAGAGAAGTGAGGCAATATACAGGAAGGTGAAGACTTAATGTTTGGTAAACCAATGTTTGCTGGGCCAAACAGAAACCATGGGACACAGAGCGCACTGATCAGATGGGCCTTGCTAGGTTCCTGCCTGTCTGTCACACACTAGCTCAGATTAAACTACAGTTGTCTGTGATGATAGCTCCCTTCCTGGAACAGGTCCTCTATGTAAATTCTTTTAGGAAATAAGGGGAGAAGGTCAAAGGTTCTTTCTGTGTCTTTTGGCCTTGATGGTTTCCAGCTGGAAACGTTTCCCGTGCCAGAGACACATTCTGGGGTGGCAAATTTTGCTTTTCTACAGTTAACCTATTGAACCTTGTAACGGTCTTTCTAATTTTTCAAGAGCCCAGTTCTGTCCCCTAAACGCAGCATCTTTTCTTAGGAACGAAGTGGGAAACTGCATCCCACACCATCTCCCTTCCTCTGATGTCCCCTGACTTGGGAAGAAATAGTATCTTTTCACCTCTTCCACCTGAGCCTCTTTCCAGCTGCCAGACTGCCACAGTGATGACCCAGATGTAACCTGATATTTTTTCCTTCCCTTCACCTCTCTTGGCCCTGAGATGGCAGGCTATTAGTTCCAAGAGGACTTAAGATTCAAGGCGGCTCCATGGGTTTACAGTTCAGAGAGGCCTGGGGCAAGACTCTTTCTAGTGTAATAAGATAAGTTGGTATTTGCAGGCTGGCCTGAGACTGCAATCACCACTTATTACATTGGCTCACGTGGAGAATGCTTTTGGATTACTAAGTGATAATGTGAGTTAGTTTTTGAAATATGATGTATTTGTAGATGGGGACTGACCAACCTAGTTAGTGAGATAAAGTAGGTGAAATCTTAATTCTTAGAAATGTGGGTTCCGTGTGTGTGCCAATTGTCTGCTTTCCCTTTTGCTCTTCCGTATCTGGAGTGAATGAAAGGATGTTTGCCACCTTATTTACAAAAGGTTGCTCCCACTAGCCTAAATCGTATCTTTAAATGTGTTGATGAGTCTGTGCCAAGTGTTGGAGTTGGTAGTCTTAGTTATAGGCCTTAGAAGAATAATAGGATGCATGAAATCCTTAGATAGTTTGCAAATGTTATGCACGTTCATATTTCTTGCTCATTTTTTTCCATGAGACCCTTTTCTAGCTGAATTGGCCATTATTTGTTTTTCATTTCACTGGTGCTGACTACCCTTTGGCAGAGGTGTTAATAAGCTGTAACACTGCACAGTGGGAGGGGGTTCTTTGAGCAAAGAACACCTGAAATAATGCAGATGTTTCTGGCAGGTAGAGGCACAGCCCTAGAATCTGAAGACTTCTTTTCTATTTAAATGCAGTCCTAGCAACGAAGACCCGTCTTATTTGCTATTACCTCCCTCTCTCATAGATTGTATAATAGAATCTTTACCTTTTCTTATCATAGATGTGAGATAAGCAGTGAGAAATTCAACTTTTATACAGGGGCTTCTCATAAACTCAAGAGTTTTTTTTCACATAACAGTCAGTGGATACTTGTCCAGGCCTAGGTTTGGCCTGACCTTGTGTTTCCTCCAGTCACTTGTTCTGCCTGTTTTTATAGGTCTGACACACACACACACACACACACACACACACACACACACACCTCTTAGATGAATCGGAATTTGGGGAGATAGAGGATGAACATATAGCAGCAGGGAAGAGCTGTCTATCAAAGTTTCCTTGGAGGAGGCAGATCACTGTAACAGTTTCTTTTCTCCTTTGAAGTCTACATTTGTTGTCTCTCTTTGTGGAGAGTCTCAAACTGGGTGGACTAAGAGCTCTTGAATAAGCCCTTTCTCCTGCTCCCTCTGCAGACCCTGCTGCTCCAGGTTACTGCCCCCACCCACTGGGCAGCTGAATTGGCAAAGAAAGGGAATGGACAACAGGCACAGCAGCAAAACAAGCTGTGGCAGTTTCCCTTTCTTCCCCTTTGAGTCAGTAAAAGAGCTACTTCTAACCTAACATGGTATACACCTGGGTTTGTATTCAACCAGGGCTGGCTGGCTTGCCTGTTTTCTTTCTCTCTTTCTCTCTCTCTTTCTTTCCTTTCTCTCTCTCTCTCTCTCTCTCTCTCTCTCTCTCTCTCTCTCTCTGTCTCTCTCTTTCTCTCTCTCTCTCTCCTTCCTTCCTTCCTTCCTTCCTTCCTTCCTTCCTTCCTTCCTTCCTTCCTTCCTTCCTTCCTTCTTTCTTTTTTTTTTTTCCATCCCTGACACTTGTGGGCAAATCTGATCCATTTCCGGTTCACTCTTCCTTTCTTTGCCCCTGGCCTCTGAGACTAGAAAGCACAGGCCAATCACAGGCCTGCTTTCTTACTTAAGTGTGCCCACCAGGACTAGGGACTCCCCTGGTTGACATTCTATGTGAGTAAAAGGGAGTGCAGTTCTTGAAAAGCAAGTGGGTTCAGCTGCGTAGTGCTCTTTGGAAGAGCGATCCATAAAATGGACAGAATGAGATTAACATGTTTAAGGTATCAGTTCTCCATATGTGATCCCAACAGAATAGAGCACAATTGGGAATATGAGAAATTTAGGTCAGCTATGTATTACTGTGTTTCCCGGAAAATAAGACCTAGCTGGACAATCAGCTCTAATGCGTCTTTTGGACCAAAAATTAATATAAGACCCAGTATTATATTATTATATTATATTATATTATATTATATTATATTACATTATATTATATTATATTATGACCAGGTCTTATAGTAAAATAAGACAGTGTCTTATATTAATTTTTGCTCCAAAAGACACATTACACTGATTGTTTGGCTAGGTCTTATTTTCAGGGAAACACGGTAGAAGGGTAACTTGGTGGACTTTTCCAGATGTTTCAATCAAATGACGCCCAAACTTTATTTGGTTTTAAACTTAATTTCTTCCTGTAGCCTTGGAATCTTGGCTGCATAGCTATGGATGCTTACAGCAACAGGAAAAAAGGAAATTTGCCTGCTTCGTTTAGTGTGGGTATTCCAACTGTCAGAACTGGGCAAAGGCAAAGCGCTCAGCAATTATATTTTCCTGGGTGGCACAAATTAGCATAAAATTAGAGGATTCAAAATATTTGATTCATGATCTAGTATAGCTGATAACTCTGGCCGTGGGCAAGTCCTTTAACTACTTTGTGCTCAGTTTAATTTATTACAATAAATATGGGACATTCAAATTAAAACATGATGAAGCACAGCGTATGTTCTTCTAGGTTCACATTTGAGCTCTGCCACTTAATAGATGTTTGACACCGGACTGGTTTTCCTTTTGAATCTCAGTTTGCTCATCTATAACAGTGGATAGTAGTGATAAGAGCTATGCCATAGATTGATGTGATGATGAAAAGAGAATGCATATAGAGTGCTTAACATAGTACTGGCTCATAGTACATGCTTTATACATATTGTTGGCGGTGGTATAGTTATTATATCATTTTTATTATTGTGGAGGATTAGAATTACTTCTTAGCATGAGTGGCTTTGAATGAGATTTTGATTGGTGGGAAATTGCAAGTGTAGAAGACAAAGTGGACAGAAATATGAAGGTGGGAAAGTAGAAGCCATGTGGGGTGAATGGTGGAGGCAGACTGGTGCGGCTGGGACCTAAGACATGTGGGGTTGTGCTGTGAGATCGGACTAGGAAAGGGTGTTGGGGCAAAATGTGAGCGATATTATCGGCCATGTGAATGGCTCCCACTTTATTCTATTCTGTGCACAATGTGAAAGGTTTAAACTTTTTGAGGAGGGGGTGTGTCATGATCACACATATTTTACAATGGTAACTCCTACATGTTATGCAGATGGGGTGAGAACAAGGATGGATACCTGGGGACCACCTAGGGAATTGATTTAACAGAAAAAATGAGACAGACATAAGGACTTAGGTAGTGGCAAGTAAAGGGAAAAGAAATGACACATTTAGGCATACGATATTATTTAATTAATGATGAGGATTATTTTTGCAATTTATTTTGGCTTAAATTATGAGAAGGTAAAAGAGAGCATCAATATTTAAAAACAATGTCAGTAATAAAGAACATAAAAGCAACATTTCGTGAAGGGTGTCAGTTTGCTATTGTTGTGTTAATACACTGTCCAGAATTAGTGGCTTACTACAGCAACCATTTTTATTTCTCATGGGCCTAGGAGTCAACTGGACAGTTCTGGTCTTAGCTGGACTCACTCGTGCATCTGTGATAAGCTTTGGGGTAGGTTGGCCTCTGCACATCTTGGCTGAGTTCTGTCATGTCTGAATGTCAGCTGGCCATAAGCTGATCTAAGATGACCTCAGTTGGGACAACTTGGCTTTTCACCATGTTGTCTCTCACCTCCATCAGGCTAGCTCGGGCTTATTCTCAAATCATGGCAGACTTCCAAGAAAGAAAGCAAAAGCATGCACAGCCTCTTTAGGCCAAAACTTGGAACCAGTACAGTGACACTTCTACTATGTCATATTGGCCAAAATGAGTCATTAGGCAAGTTCATTTCAAGGGGTAAGGAAATAGTCTATACCTCTTGATGGGGGGAATAGCAAAGTCACATTGCAAAGGAGTCAATTCATGGAGGCCATCAATTAAAACCATGAGTACGTGTAGTCGATCACACGAGGACAGCTCAAATTAAACTAATAACATCGCATCACATCACATAACAATGTTTTGTTATGTGACTAACATAATAAATTTGTATTCACATAACAAACATTTATTGAGCACTTCCTATATTCTAGTCATCATTCCAGGCCTTTTCTGCCTTCAGGAAGGTTCTTATGTAATAGGGAGACAGACACCTAACTAGCTCGCTGGCTAGGACACAAAGGGATATGTTCTGTATTAGTTATCCATTCACTCCTGTCTTCCCTTCACCTTTAGTGAAGACGCTGACTCCTCAGACTCAGCCTCTCCTAGTTTTTGAGTTAATCTACGCCAAGTCTGGTCAGCGTGTAGGTTCTAGAGTTTTGCTACTTAGAGTGGGCTTCGCTGTTTATTTAAAATCATTTCATTTCACTTCTTTTCTCTGACCATTTGCTTCATTACAATGAAACATATTTTGTCTCATGGAAGAGCCCCCAAACCTTCATCAGTCTCTCCAGGTATTCACAGACCTCAGTCAGCTACCTTTGTCCCTGTGCCCGATTTTTGTGCCTAAATCACGGGGTTTTTTTTATTACCATGGTGTTTTAGCTTTTGAAATATCGCTCTGTTCACACCCACCTAACTCTTCCTATTGCGGGGAACAAAGGAACATTTTACCCTACTGCCTATCTGTGGTTTTCTAAAATTCCACTTGTGTTAGTTCCTCTTGTTCTATTTTTTGGACATCAGTGGAATGCTCATAACTCATTACATAGGGAATCCTGTTGCTTATAAGCAGAAAGTAGGTATTGTATGTGGAATCGCTAACTTCTTTTCTTTATCCCTGGTGCAGGAGTCCTTTTATTTTTTCAGTATCCTGTCCCTTTGATTAGTGGAATGGGAGAAGGATGAGCTGACCTGGAAGAGATCTAAATGAATTTTCAGTAGAGGCATTGAGTAAAGTGAAGCTCTTCCTATATTTTTTGTAGTGTATTATAAACAGGTTTGATCTTTATGTTATTTAAATATGACACTGAGTATATAAATTACAGTTTCTTATATTAATAGCATTTTTTAAAATATCCCACTTTATTTTTGGAAAAATTGTATTTCTTTTGGGAACAATAATAGTGTTGGGTCAAATCTCTGGTTCTCTCTGAATGTGGGAGCTCTGGGTGCTCACACAGTATGTGCCCCTTTCTATGAAGACTGGACAGATCCATTTTCCCCATTTCCATAGACTAAAGGATAGACTCCTTCCATATCTCTTCCTTCAGAGTTCCAGGTCCACTGCTGAGCTGCAGGTTTGGCCTTTAGTGGAGAGGAAGATGAAGCTAGGTGTGATGGGGAGATAAAAATATATGGGTGACTTGACCTAGAGCAAAGTGCCTCCCAAGTTTGATTCACCAAAATGAAAGCTAGCTCAAGAATGATGTACAAAGTGGAAGTATACAGTAGTGAGAGTTCTTTTCTCAAATATGCAAGAAATGAGTCTCAATATGCTATTGTCAGAAAGGGAGCCATGTTGAATCATCTATTTTTAAAACTGGGAGCGCTGAGAAATAATCTAGAAATTTTTCTATATTTTATAGTAGCCTCAACTCAGAGACAAAAATGATATCATACAATCTGAAAAATGTATCCCCAAGAGAAGGAAAAGTATAATACTGTTCTTAAAATCAATGGCCAAAATCATCTGAATGTAGCAGAGGAAGTTTTGCTTTCAACTGCTTAGAAATGTTTATAGTCACAGAAGCCTAGTCTCAAGCCACTACCAGGAAAGAGGGAGGGAAAAAGGGAGAGAATCTTGAGCAGCCCCCCTTCTTTTCCTTCGTTTCAGGAACATAGGCAGAAGAACTGAAAACTATTCATTTTTCTCTATAGTCTATTTCCTTCCCTCTACGCGCCTGCTGATTGATTTATGCTTTCTAATTATAGAAAAAGTGAAGCCTGTTTCATCAACTCAAATAAACTCTGATCCTGTTTTATGTTCAACCTCACTAGCTCAAACTCTAGCACATAACTGTTGACATAATTGATCTACAGACACTGAAGAGCTAAGGCTTGACTCTAGTAATAACACATACTCTGAGATGGGGTATGGATGTGTAAGTACCTCATAGTTAATAGTGTCAGACTCAGTGTGTTCATATTTTGTTGCATGAATGCCATAGTAATAGGATCTTAGAAGGAAATGTAAAGATCATTTAGTTCAACATCTCACTCAATGTAGGAATTCCTGACAGGTGGCCCGGAGACTCTTTCTGTTGGAAACTTTCTGGTAGAAGGGAACGTACCTGGATGGCCAAGAGAATCCATTCCACTTAGGTTGTGAGAGCTTTTCTTTATAGGAGATACAACCTACTGTCCTATACCTGCCATTGTGAGAGTCATATTCTAGCCTTTGGATTTACTTCTAACAATTATTTCCATGTGACTGCCTGCTGGTACTTTATGACGACTCTCAGGCAGTCCCTGAGTTTTCTCCTTCAAATAAAGCAGTCTACATTTCTTCAACTTGTTCTCAAATTCAATACTTTTTAGATACTTCATGCTAGACATTTGATCAAGGTATTTAAGATCAGTTTATTATTGTAATAAACTGTCAAGTACAATAGAATCATCTCCCTTGTTTGGCGTGATGACCTTCTACTAAAGTAGCTTAAGATTGCATTTGCTGCTTTGGCAGCCTACTTTCCCAAGTTTACAATTATCTGAGATCCAAAGTAAGCCAAGTCTTACCCCATGCTTTTTTTGTACAATCGGTATTAAATTTAACCCAGTTCAGTATCATTTGTTTAGGTTGACCTCATCTTTCTAGCCTACCCATATATTTTTGAAGTTTGACTTTTTTTCCCCTTGACATCTCCATTATTCTTTCTCGCTTTCTGCCATGTGCATATTTTGTAGATTTGTTGAACTCTTCTCCCCCAAGTTATTGATAAAAATGCTGAATAAAGCAGGACTCGGTCAGAATTCTTTGTTTATCCACCAGAGATTTCCCTTTATGCCGTTTCTCCATCTTTTCACCAGGATATCAGAAGGGTCTTTATTGAGCACCCTGATGAAATATTTGGCCACACCTATGATCAGAAAATATTCCTTCTTGAGAAAAACAAAATATAGGTGTATACTATGTATACAAAATTGCTTCCCTTGTTTTTTTCCCCTCTTTTTTTGCAAATTTTATACACCATACCACATACTTATACAAACATCTTACATATATTTCTTGGCAAAACCTGCTCTTACAACACCTTTTCTGAACCCTAAAAATTTCATTTTTCTTTACAAACATCATACAACTTAGCTCTGCAAATATTTTTGCTCTTAGATTATTTCTGACTCTTGACTTTTGACTTTCTTCTCTATAAATTCTCCTGCCGTGTAGCTTTATAAACTCTGGCTCTCTGTTAACAATTTTACACTGAATAGAACTAGGTTCTTTAGATTCCCTTCCCACTATTCAACATCCGTCCATTAATTCCCAACTCTCCAGTCTTTCATATTCCCAGCTCTCCTGGCATTTACAGGGCTGTTTTTAAAGGAGTTTTGGGAAACATTGTGGATCTGCTATTTCTTGTGGTTGAAATGAAGCCACGGCTGGGGATGGATATGACATCTGCTTAAAGGCCACATGAATAATATTCTGTAATATTTGGGAGGGTAAGTCATGGTGAATGCTTTGCTCAGGTTGAACCTTAATGGAATATTGGCTAGAATTCAGGCATAGAGATAGAAGTAGCTTACATAAATGATGAGACTGGTTTAAAAAAGTAGCTGTGTATTTGTCTTTCTCTGTCTGACTTATTTCACTTAGCTAACTATTACATTGTTTTGTACACCAGAAATTAATACTGTGTTTTTCCGAAAATACGACCTAGCTGGACCGTCATCTCTAATGCATCTTTTGGAGCAAAAATTAATATAAGATGCAGTATTATATTATATTATATTATACCCAGTATCATATTATATTGTATCACCTGGTATTATATTATATATTATATTATATTACATTATATTATATTATATTAAAATAAGACTAGGTCTTATATTAATTTTTACTCCAAAAGATGCATTAGAACCGATGGTCCGGCTAGGTCTTACTTTCAGGAAAACACATTAATAATAAAAAACTAGCTGTGTAGTGACTAAGAAATTAGACACCAGGTAGATAAACATTATACTTCTGACTGTGTCTGTACTTGGGCTGTACTTGGCTAAATTCACTTTTGTGTGTTACCTTTGGTCTCTCTAGAACAGGATAGGTATCATCTAATTAACTAAAAATATGGGGCTGTTCTAGGTCATTATTTCTCCAACTGAGTAAAGGCAGTGGCTGGGCAATAATTTCCTGGAATAAAAGAAGTTTCTGGACATGGTGATACCAGTTCTTTTGGATATTGAATAAAAAGTTGGAAAATGTAGTACTGGGAGATGAAATAGCAAAATAATGCTGGTGAGAACAATAGCTAGGATTACTGAAGTTTTATTATATTCCAGGAGTTATGCCTTCTCATTGAGTTCTCATAACTGTCTTATGAGGTCTGTACTATTATTATCACCCTTTGGCAGTTGAGAAACTGAGGCACAGAGAGATTATTTACCTACGGTCAAGCATCCAAGAAGTGGTAGAACTGTAAGTAGCTGAGTTCGGTAGCCTGGCTGTAACGCTGCGCTGTCCACTGTAGAAGCCACTGGCCACCTGTGGCGATTGAGCACCTTACACATGGCTGGTCTGAATTAAGACGTGTTGTCAGTACAAAATGCCTACTGGGGATTGAAGACTTTGTATGAACCAAAAAACGTGCATCACACCCTTAATAATTTTTATATTGATTACACATTACAGTAATATTTTAGATATATTGAGTTAAATAAAAAATAAAAATTAAGTTTGCTTGTTTCTTTGTATTTATTTTAATGTGTTTGCTAGACAACTTAACATTATGTAAGTGGCTTACATTCTCTTTCTGTTGGATAGTGCTGCTCCAGAGATTAGCTGCTTTTTAGCAACAAAGAAATGAACCTGAGTTTTGGTAACATCCATAAAGTTAAAAAGGAATGAGAAAAGTTACAGAACAGAGCAGTTGGGTGAGTTCAATTGCGTCCTGTAAGGAAAGGAGGCTGTTTATAGGATGTATTATACCTAGAACCTGGGAAGGCAACAGAGTCAGTTTCGGGCATCTTTGAAGTCGTTAATTTCTCCCTGAAATTAAGAGAAAATGTTTGGTAAAGAATGAATTGGTTTCCTAGAGACCAACAAAAATCTCAACAGCATTGATCTTGGACCAAAATATAAAACCAAAAGTGAACAGTCAGGTAAAGAGCAGGATGACCTAAAATAATGGGTCTTACATGATTTTACAACAGGGAGGACAGGGGAGAAACGGAACAATATTTTTAGCCAAGTAAAACGGGATCAAGTAACGTCACTCCTGAAGAGCTGCCAGACTGAGGTTCAGTTGGTGAGCACGAGTGTGGCTATACAGTCATTAAACTACAGTTGACCCTTGAACAACATGGGTTTGAACTGCACGGGTCCACTTATACACAAATTTTTTTTTCAATAAAGTAATGGTCAGCCCTCCTTATCCTCCAGTTTTGCATACATGGAATGAAAACAGTATTTTTTGTGTGGTTAGGAATCCGCAGATGTGGAGGCCTGACTGTATGCATTGTTCTGTGCCATTTTATGTAAGGGACTTGAGCATCTGCAGATTTTGGTATTTGTGGGGGTCCTGGACTCAATCCCCCAAGGATACCAAGGGACAATTGTAGGTAAGTTTTCAACATGCAGATGTTTGCCTGCGTAGTGTGTCAGTGCCCCTAACCCCTGCATTGTTCAAGGGTCACCTGTACTTCTGTACCAGCTGGCAAACAGTGGCTGTTCTGAAGCCTGTGAGTGCACTCAGTCCTTCCTCCAGGGGGTCCCATGAGTCTGCACCTAAAGGGCTAATGCCTAACACAACAGGGGCCCAAGACCCTACGCCACCCCTAAAGCCACCTTCAATTTTGATTGGCTGGCAAAGGTGCCAGTTGTTAAATATTTTGAATGTTGTCCATGCTTAAGTGAAACTATACCTTGTAACATCTCTAATTTCATATAATTTGCACCATCATTTGATATGATCACAGAGAGTTATATTCTGGAGACTAGAAAGAAACAGAAGAAACAACTTGCAAAATCCACCTTGGGTAGACTTCAGAGTGGGAGACTAGGGACTTCAGAGTGGGAGAAACTGTTCTGCTTGATTCAAGAAGAATTACATGAGTAAAGCAGAAATAAAAACATACATATATAAATATATATGTATATATATACATATACATATGTATATATGTACATATACATATACATATGTGTGTGTGTGTGTGTGTGTGTATATATATATATATATATATATATATCCCAAGAATAGGGATATATGGGACTATAATAGGGAATATATATGTATATATATATCTCAAGAATAGGAGGACAATAGAGGAAGAGCGGGGAGAGCAACGGGGTGCCATGGAGATGGTACAGGTCCACTCCAGCAATAGTGTGACCCCTAGCCAAATTGTATGTAAAATTACCAAGCCACAGGATGAATGAAACAGGTGGAGTTTTTTCCTCTTTCTGTATGTACCATTTAAGGCTGGACTTCAAATTTCAATTGGTGTGGATGGAATAGTAGCAGACAAACAAAGCAAACATAGGAACTCGGAAAGAGACTGAAAGAAAGTAAGCCACAGAAGTTATAAAAAGTTTAAGGAAGATTTTTGACTGTGCCAGCCTAAGAACTGATCAAAAACAGTAAGACTGCCCAAGGGTAGCAGGCACCACCTGACATGTGGGTTACAAGCACATACTCGAACACCTTAAACATCTGTTGCATGTGCTGAGCATCCGTGTTCTTTGGAAGGGTGACAAAGGAGAAAGGCTAATGAATCCTACAGCTTTGAAGGAGAAATTGCCCCCTGTGCCAGTGATGGAAAGATACCAAATGATGTGGCACCTTTACTTATTTAGGGGCCTTTTATCCCTGCCACTGTGCATCTTGCCACCATGGTGGTTCTTACTCTGCAGAGGGCAGGGTGGGGGGCGGATACTGTGGAATCGTTCCAGCAGTGGGACAGTGACTTCCTTTAACTCTTCCTTCTGCCTCCTTTCTCCTTTGTCCAACTTGACTTGCCTTTCCTGCAGTTTCCTGGCACCAGTAAGGTGAGCTGAAATTGGTATGAAAAAGAAGTCCAGAGGCTGGAAACTATTGAGTGGCCAGGAGGTAGACGAAAGTTTGGCTAGGTGATCACGCGTGAGAAAAAGAAGTGTTCTTAACAAAGTTGGTGACAGGAAGCTCTTGGCTCCGGTTCTCTCCTATCCTCGGCCTCCTTTTTGACTCTCTGCTTTCTCTGGTTGATTTTCTGTTCTTAGAACCAAAGGTGACTTGGGATGAAGCATCCTTATTCAGAGCTGTTCTTACTCAGGTTCTTCTTTTTGTTGCTTGCAGGTCAGGGCAGAGATGGGGCCAGTAGGTTAATGGAATGGGGCTCAGGTGACCTTGGCTTTGAGAGCAGTGCACCTTGGGACTCCCATTAGCGTGCCCTTGCTCTCTCCTTCCATTCTTACCTTCCCCCACCCTCCCCTCCACATCCTCATACATCTGCGGCACAAGCAGCAGAGTTAAAGCCATGTTTGTTCACGTACCCAGGTGGAGGATGAAAGGGTACAAAACTATGAATATGCTAATGTTAAGAAGTTTTAGGGGCTCATTTCTCATCTCCTTTGCTCTCCTTGCTTTGACACTCATGTTGCTCTCACTGTCTTTCACTTTTTCTCTTTATTTTGTTCCCCATTTGTCTTTCTATCCTAAAGTTTCCTGTTTATTCTCTTGTCTCTAGTTTAATCCATATTAATTCCTGCTCCAAAAATAACCCATAAACTTTCATTAGTATTAATCTAGTTTATTTTAGTTCTTTTCCAATAAAATGATAAGAAATGAACTAGCATATGTGCACCGTAATATAAGCTCATATTAATTTGTTCCCTCACAGTAATGCCCAAGGACTTCACATTTCCTACTTCTTTAAGTCTAAACTCTACAACCAGAATTCCCAGTTTTCCCATTTGCAAAATGGAAATACCATTTTATGTGAAAAATATACGTGGCTAATCAACATGAACAATGTTTAGCCTCACCCTAATGAAAAATATGGAAATTAAAGCAACAATGACATTACATTTTTTTCACCTACCAAATTGGCAACAATTTTAAAGAATATATTAACTATGGAGTATACTTTCATACACTGCTACGAGAGTGGGAAATGACATGATAGTTTGGGAAAACAATGCGTAAAAATTAATGGCTTTCAAAAAGTTAATATCCTTTACTGATTCTTCCCTAATTCTACTTCTGAGAGACTGCCTTTGTGACATTAATTGTACAGATAGAGGAGTGCAAACAAATATATTCCTCACAGTACTATTTACTGAGCACTTACTCTGTATCGACTGCCCTGCTGAGTACTTCACAGGTGTCATCTCATGTACCCTGTGAGACAGGTGCGTTACCAATCCCTTTTAGTGACCCAGAGAGGCTAAGGAACTTTTCTCAGGTAACAAAGAGCCTGTAGGTGGTAGAATCCTGTTCAAACCGAGACAGTCTAACCACAAGCCCCTGCTCTTAACCCCCATGCTGCAATGTGGTCCTGTCCTTACCTATTCCATTATTCTGTTTACCTTTTGCTCCTCTGCCAGACCCCAGCAAAGCTTAGGTAAGAAGCTCCTGTCTCTGTCCTCAGCCTCCTACCCCATGCTTGGTGTGTAGTAGGTATTTGATGAATATCTGCTGAAGGAGTAGCCTAACTGAACCTTCACTGTCCTCAGAACCAACTCCTCACTTCTGCTTAACCTGCTGTCCCCACTAGAATTGGCCTCTCACCCTATTAGTGCCTGGTGATATTCATCACCACCGCCCCCATCTCCACCCACCCCCGCCCCCATCTCCACCCACCCCCGCCCCCATCTCCACCCACCCCTGCCCCCATATCCCCCTCCACTGCCCCCATCTCCAATCATCATCATCATCATCATCATCATCATCATCATCATCATCATACTTCTCCTCCATGGAAATTTTCTGATTCCTGATCATGTGTGATCCCTTCCCTTTCTAAGCCCCATGTCATTTGTTTTCATTTATTTTGGGATAATTGCATTAGACTTTGCATTATTGTCACTTGTATATTCCAGCTGTCAGAACTGAAAACTCTTTTCAATTAGGGATAACTTCCCATTGCTTTTGCATCCTCCGTAGAGCCCAGGACAGGGTCTTTCATGTAGTGTGCTCAATGCATGTTATGTGATTAAATGCATATCATATTATGTCTTTAGAAGTGAAAATATAAGGCTAGATTATTCGTAAACTATGTCCTCCAACTAGAGCTCTTGGTAAAAAAAAAAAAATTTTAAGCAAAACCCTGCAGTGTTATGGCACCATTTTTTAATATGATATTTACTCTTTGTGCATTTGACTTGGCAAGATTACTCACCCAGTGGATGTTAATCTCTTCTGCTATGTCCCTGTACCCCAATTAAGGCCTGTAAAATCAGATTAAATATCTGTTCCAGACTCATCAATTCCACTATTCCCTTTCATATTACTCCTACTTTCCATCGCTAGGATGAGTGTCTCAGATAAAAGTTGGCTTGGGCAGATCAGCTATAATGAACCATCTGGATGTTCACCTTACACCTCATTACACTTCTTTTCTTTTTCACTTTTGGATAAAAACCCACTAGAAAAATTAGCTAAATTGGACCCAAAGTAGTTCTATCTTTATCTTATGTGTGTAACTGGTTTTTTACCCATTTGTATCATTCATCACCTTGGGAAAAAGAAGGATTACACCTTTCATTTTTTCATTTACTGTAAAACTCCCTCCTACCCATATTAGCAGGAAAAGCAGTTTCACCTTCTGAAGGTCTAAGATCCATGCCAGATTGTTAGGAATTTACTCAGGACATGGGTTAGCCTGATTCTAGACCTCACCTGAAGAGAGAACCAGACAGTCTGAGCAATGTGCTAGTAGACCTTGGCTTTTTTTTTTCGTTTCTAATTTGTCTTGGTCTTGTAATGTTTCAGGTTACAGTCATTTGCTCATCCACTGTTGTTAAGACAGGACCATTGTTCCGGTATGTACAACTGGAACAACTTCCAGATTCAACCTGATGTTGTGTTGAAACATCCTCCTCCATGACTCTGGTACCTTATGTTGAGCTGGGTTCACATCCCAGATTGCCCATTGTCTCATGGAGAGAACCACTGTTTTCCTTTCCTATGTCAATCTACTGAAGAGTTTCTAGTAATTTTGAAGGAGTTTGGGGGCATCAATCTCTTTTCTCCCAATAGAATCCTTGACTTCTTATTACTTTCCCCACCTCTTCTCCAGTGATCTGGAGAAGTTTTGTCTATACCAAGAGGGATACTTTTGTTATGTTCCCAAAATCTTCATTTACTTTGTCCCAGGAAAGAAGGTATTTGTTTTCTTTTGGGAGTTTCTGGGAAGAGGCAGATTTCTCTTCCAACATGATTCTCCATGTCCACCTTAATGAAGAAGCAGCCAACAACTTCTTTTACTAACAATGTTAAGTTCTATGTCACCATGACCCGCTTCCTGTATATGTAACTGACGGGTACCCTGTGTATATATGCGTAGGTCTTTCTGTGTTGACTCACTTCTGCCTTTCTTGCACATACACGTACAATATAGTGTATGTATGTGCATGCACACGTTCATAACTGAGAGCACACCAGCTATTTCAGACAATGTAAAGATTAAATTTTGGAAAACAAGGAAAATGTAGGCCTCGGAATAAAGAAATATTTGTTTATTTAATAGAGCCTTATAGTTTGTACACGGGTGGATTGGAAAGAACTTGCCAAGTCTGTGTCTGTGAGTCACTGGGTGGGCACTGATCACTTCTGAAGTTTGAACCATCCCTTCCAATCCAACACTCCAGTGGACAATAGTTCTTTAAGAGTTCCTACTATGTTAGGTTGTCTGAGTGTGAAATTCACCTACAACTGTAATCAGTGACATCACTGGGCCCTCCTAGGGAATGGACATTAGAACATTTTTTTCACCATTGAGTGGTGTAAGCAGGAATGGAGGTTGAGACTTTGCTCAATGAGAGTATGTTAGTTAGAGAACTGGGGGTGGCTTTGATGATGAAGAATAGCATTGGAAAGTGTGATTATTTTTGTAGACTTGTGAAGATATTTTGAAATTAGTTAATTTGTAAAAGGGAAAAAAAAATCTGTTACAAAGCTGCTATGTTGCCTGTGATAGAAATATACTGTCTTAAGTGATTCAGATACTTAGAATTTCAATTTATTATTTCTGTCTTATCTCTTCTTGCTCTTAGTTCAGGTATTTACTCTGTGCAGATGTGATTTAAATACTGCTTTTTTCTCACTAAGACTTATTTTGCATATTTTATGTTTGTACCTAGAGAGTTTTATATTCCAAAATTTTGATTAGCTGTCATTAGATTGATACTTCAATACATACATACTGGCTGATGAGTCATCAAAGAGAATGAAAGGAAGTGGGTGGCGCTAGTGGCCTGAGCAGTGGGCAAAAATTGGGATGAGAGGTGGATAGTTTTAGTTTTTCTTTATCCTCAGAGCAAACCACTCTGCAAGTGAGCCAAAAACAAATGGTATTCCTAAGATTGGGAGAAGTCATATTGGGGTTAGCCTAGAAGAAATCTATAATTGTTACATAGGAAGAAAAGGGTAGTTTTAAGATAATGAAGAGGAACTGTGTCTGGTAAAGTAAGGTAGCTAGATGGTACAGAGCCATCAAAATGGCACCTGCCACACAGACCCAGTGGAAGCTCTGTCAGCTGAGACAAGATAATAGCAATGAACAATGGCTGATAAAAGATGACTTTTATGAAATAGTAGAACGAGTATTGTTAATACTGATGTACTGATGTAATGCTGAGTTGGTGAATGGTCTTCAGACATCTGACTGGACAGTTAGAAAGAAGAAAGAGGCAAGAATATGTCTCTCGGGCCAGCAATGATAACAATCATTCCGTTGAATGAATAGCATTTACTCATTGGAAAATCAGTGGGAACTATGTCAAGACCTGAGAAAGTGAAGTGTTCTCGCGTACTCAGAAAGGGACAACTCGGGAGCTGTTCTGGACTGTATTGAAAGTCCAGTCAAAATTAGAAGTTGTGTTTGATCAAATACCACTGGTGCTTAGACAGTCAGGACCATAGAAATGATGATGAATTTGTCAACTTCACCAGTTCGTAAACATGTGTGAAATAAAACTTTTCCTTGCATGTATTTTTGGCTATCATATGTGGGAAGTAGATTCATACGTAATGAATCTGAGAATTTGCTCTGTGCAGGCACCGTACTAGACACTTTGATATTATTGTCTCATTTGATCCTCTTTACAACGATATCAGCTACAACTTAGCACTTTCATTTTCTAGAGGAAAATAAGGGTTAGATAAGTTAAATAAACTTGTCTAAATATCACAGAGCTAAGAAGTATCCATATTTGAATCAGAATTTCTGATTCCAAATTCAGTTCTTCCATAGCCGTAGTATGGTTTTTCTTTTATTGTACTTACTGCTTTGCTATCTTGTAAATCTTTTTTTCTTTCCTTCTCTTTCTTTTTCTTTTCTCTTGTCTTCCCTTTCTTTCTCTCTCTCTCTCTCTCTCTCTCTCTCTCTCTCTCTTTCTTTCTTTCTATCTTTTAACCATGTAAGTGTATAAAGAGGAAAATCTAAATTTTAGATTTTCACTAGGGAGCCATTATGAAGTTAGCTACAGGAAACAAGTTATCAAAATCACAAAGAAGGTTGAGGTACCTGGGCATGAAACTCAGTGAGTAAAAGTTTGTAGAAATATCTGGAGCTCCGTGCTCCTTATTCTTACCAGACAGAACCCATCACAAAATTTCTTTAGACCATTATTCACAGGAATAAGTAACATGTATCCACCTCTGTCTGTGGTTAACATAGAGGGAGCTTTGGTTTGTATTGAGATGCTAATCCCAAGGGCTAAATTAATTTTTATTTGACCTTTAATCTTCATGATAACAAATACTAGGTTGGCGCAAAAGTAATTGCGGTTTGTAAGGTTAAAAGCAATCGCAAAAACCACAATTACTTTTGCACCAACCTAATAACTATGCAACCTCCTCCCAAACACCAAATTTCAATGAACTCTATTAAATATGCTAGAAACTAGTCATTTTGACAATGACTCAGACACCATTTTAAAGAGGGTAAACTTAATATTTTACCTTTTGTATTCGATTACATTAAGTTCTTTTGAAGGACAAATAGGTCAGTGTAAAATGCCCAGGAATTCAAAAGAATCAGAACTCTCGCTTTGATAGTTAGAGCCAGAATATGGGAAATGACTTGATTTGAGCAGAGGGCAGATCAGCTTTATGTGCAACTTGACGAAGTTGAAGACTGGAATGATTCTGGCTTCATTCAGGGCATGTTGATAAGGTACTTGAAACAGCAGGGCAAGATGGGAGACATTTTATTTCTGGCAACCTTGGAGAATGAGGTGTAGTTAACATTTTAGAAACCAGGAGCCATATTCGGGTTAGCAGAAATTCAAACAAAATAGAAGTTCAGATAAAATAAACGGCTCACTTCCGAACTCTTAGACTTGGGCGGCAAGCTGTAGGAGCAGCCTTCCTGAGGGCCTCATAGAGGTGTGTTTGGGTCCCGGTGGCCTCGGGCACATGGTGCAGCTATCTCATCACTGTGTTCTGTGGCGCTGCTCCTCAGTTTTCACGGGATGTGTGCAATGTGCATGCAATCTGTGGTATCTAACGTCACCCACCAGATTTATTTGTTTGTTTTTTTTATTTTGGGGGCACGTTTGCTAGCAACTTCTGATTAAATGACTGTGAAAGGGATATGCGTTTGTTAGCATCAGTTACATAGCTTGTTAAAGACAACAGTGTTTATCTCCAAGTAAGCTGTAAATCATCAAGTAATTATTTGACTTTATCTCTAAGTAAATTGTACTTACCTGCTGTGCCCAGTTCTGTGTTATCCATACTGAATCGACACCAATGGCTGGAGAGGTGAAAGGACGGATGGAGGACCCCTGTCAGTGTACCATCTGGGGATGAGCCTGAACACCTGGGAAGGTGTGCCCAAGGTTCTGGGTATGAATGCAGCCCGCTCACCACCCATCTTTAGGACTCTTAGACAAAAAGCACAATTGCAACCAGCTAGTGGGTCAAAGCAGAATGGGACAAAAAACCAAAAGGGCCTTGGCGGGGAGGGTCTTGTTTGAATGACTTTGTGTTACTGAAAGGAACTCTGTCCAGCCACCCATTTGCTCCAGGGCCAGGACCTAAGCCTGACTCTCACCAAGGAGAAAGTCATCTAGGAGGACGTTCCTCATGAAAACCGGAGACTGTGGAATAAATTCCAAGGATGATGCCATAAATCAAGAAAATAGAAACTCATGATAGCCTTTTTATGTTTATTAGGCTCTTTTAATTGGCAGGAGCAAACACCAACTTAAGTTATTTAAAAAACACACAAAACAGAAGCAAAACAGCAGGTAATTTATTATGAGGATGTATATGGAGAGAGCTGGAAAGCTGTGAGGAATCAGGCCCCCTCCCCCCAGGGCTGGCTGCCTGCTGGATCTCTCTCAAGGACAGCGGTGGCTGCATTTGAAAGTCCTTCTGCTTTTCCCACGCACCTGAAACCTTTCACGTTAGGCTTCCACTGCCATCCCATAGCTTCTGTTTTCTCGTTGGTTCATAGTGCTCATGACCTTGGCTTGTCACGGCCCCCCAGTCATGATAGATGAAAGATCTGGCCGTTCTCTTATGGTTTTTGGTTCAGATTCCTGAGAGAGGTTTGAGGAGCTGGGTGCTTTTTCCTAAGCAGGCCCAGAGTGCGGGCATTGGTCAGTTTAAGGATGGGCCAGTGCAGCCCAGCCCCTGCGTGTGGTGAGCAGTACCTGTGCTGTGCGAAGAAAAGCTGAGCCTGGGCACAGCAGGTGCATCTAAAAGAAAAATCAGGCATGGTGACTATGATTACGCGACATAGCAAAGAAGCAAGCTTAACTGATTCTGCCTGTAGAAGACTGTCACTGAGCCCCCTTCTAGGAGATATTTAATACATAAAGCCAACTAGGTGTCTGAAGACTTTTACCGTGGCCAAAGCAGGAGAATCTTGGCTTTTATGTGAGGGACATAAGAAGAGAATCTGAGAGTTATTCTACCTTCCAGTACAGAAGCATTAAGAAGTTGAGAGAATTAAGGAGAGAGGAACTTCTACATTATCACCAAAGATTTGAATATAAGAACTTACTGTAACTAGGTGACTGATTTGATGGAGTTCCTCAGTAGGAGGTCTTTTGGGGACTCTGTCTAGAGAATTTGGATAATCTTTGCAGCATTGTGAAACTCAGAAACATGAATACAAGAAGATACTTCCTTATAAGCCAAGATATCCTGTCTTTTTGAGTGAAGCATAACTTGCAGACTGAACTGATTATTTCTAGTAACTTTGTTCATAAGTTGTTACATATGTAACCAACATAGGACTTGTGTCCCACCCCATTTAAACCTGGAAGCACCTCTGGATCAGATTGTGGTTTTTGATTTTTTGTTTTTTGGGGGGTTTTTTTTGACAAAAAGTGGAAAATGTGTTACTGTATTAATACTCAGGTATGCCATTGCAACTCTATATTCACTTAATTTCATGGGACCAAGAATAAAAGCAGATCTTAAAATATACCCTTGATTTATCAGTAAGAAAATAAGAAAAAAAGAACATTATGTTTTTTTAATAGACATGGAGGCAGTTTTGAGAACTGATAGCATTTAGGTAGTCATCTATGTATTTTTAAATAAATGGGACACAGGGACTCATAAATTGAACTAGAGGAAACTTGACAGCAGGCTGCTTTCGTGAGTTGCTTGGATATACATTGCAGTCCCAGGTCATCACTATGCAAGAAGCACTAAAATGATTGATCTTTAATGTACAAAATTATTAGAAACTGTTGGAGGGCCGGAGGAAAAAGGCCAGTGTAAAGAATACAGATACACTGAGAGAAGGAAAAGACAAGGAATTACCATTCCTCTAGCTTTTCTGAAGGAACACTTAAAAGAAATCAGCAAAATCTACTTGCTGTCATTTGAGGAAAAGAAGATTTTTTTAACTGGGTAGCTTGACTTCATAAAAGACAGTCCTGTCCTACTAATCTAATCTTTTGAGATAAAAATGAAAGTCTGGGTAGATCAAGGAGAAAGATTTATATATAATTAATTTAGACTGTGGAATCCTTTGGATGTGATACTGTATGGTCTGTCCATCAGCCCATACGTCTCTGCTTGAGATAGTGGGTAGGCTCGTTGTCCACCTGAGGACAAATCTAAGGCTACGTTCAAGGCCAGGGTTATGTATATTTCTATCTACAGCCTGGTACTTGGATTGCAGTGCATGGGTGCTTTATTTGCTCAGTGTAGAGACCTGGTGTGAGAACTGGCAAAGAAAGAGCTAAGTAGAAAGAAGCTTTAAAGCTATAGCTGTCCCACCATACTGCCCTTTATTCTCCTTGTTTCTATGACACACATGCTAAACTTCATGTTAACATTGAACTTAGAAAAGTCATCAATTATTTTGTATAATTTGATCTTATTTTCCAATTAGCTCACCCCGAGAATGAGGATGGTGACTTACACTTTGTTTCTACCTCCCATAGCACCTGATAGGCATTTAATAAATACTTGATTGATTGGCAAACAGTCAAGGTCATAAAGAACCGGTTGAATGATGTCCAATAGAAGAATACTGTAGGGTAATCAACCATACCACACCCATCACTAGTTAGCAGCAGCAGTGTGCTAGACTCATGAAAATAACCTCTGTAATACAAGGCAGGCATTTGACTTTTATCACTCTGTGGCCCACAATTAAAACAGAAGGCATAGATGGTTCAGACGGGAGCTGTAGAGATGGTTAAAGGAAGCTTGAGGTTGTGTGGTGCATTGGTTGAGTGTGTGTGCTCTGAAGTCAGACCTAGCTAGATTCTCACACGTACAGTGACCTCCAGTGAGTTCCTGAACTTCTCTAAAGCTCACGTTCTCTGTTGGTGAAATGGAGAGAGTAATAGGGGTATGATAATCAATAGACAGTGCATGTACAGCACCTAGTACACTGTAAGCAACACAATAAATATTGTAATAAGAACCATACTAAATGAGAAACAAAGGGGGTTGTTTTCCACCAGACGACAAAACATCGTCTATCTTTACATCAGTGTGGTTTACTGCCAGGAAATTTTTGAGGGCCTATTAGGTGCCTTTCACCAAGGAAAGCATGAGGGCCAAAGGCTTAATCTGTAGCATGAAGGAATCAAGATACACGTAGGGATGAATTTCTGAACATCAGGGTTGCGGGACTTGTTGGCCTATGTAACTGAGGAAAATTGTGGAATTTTCTTTGAGGACTTAGAAGATAATCTAGTTCCTGCTCCCATTCTCCCAAACTGGTTTAACTGTGGTCCTCTTCTGAGCTGAACTCGTGTCTTCTCACGCCACTCTGGTTGATGTCTATTCTTTGAGATCATGGGCTGATGTTATTAACAGTTCAAACTGTGCTTGTAAAAGACCAACGTATCGGCCTTTCAGCAGTACCAAATTAACATCCAAAGGTCACTGCTGAGCCATAAGGATGCCCCCATTTTGTTTTGTTAGCATGGATCAGAATTCACAGCCAACTAATGTGAGCGTGATAGCGTCAGGTGAGTTGCTTTTACTGTCAGTTAGGAAGATAATGAGACTGTATCTAAGACTTATACTTGTCTGGGATGATTCATCTATAGGCAGAAGCCCCACTGTGAAGGATCCAGATTAGAGATTAATAAATGCTACATCTGATTGTAACATGGCTTTGCACTCCAGAGAGTCTGATGAGGATGAGTAAACAGATAATCTCTGAGCTTCTTTCTGTTTGAAATGCCAATTGGCATTTTCTTTTAGAGCTTTTTTCCTGCTTGCATGCTTCCATGCAGAGGGACGCTATTCAGGTGAAATGCTGTGAACTAGAGAAAAGTTGGAGAGAACTGAATATGGTTTAAAAACAAATAAACTTCAAAATAAGAATAAATAAATGGGTCATCTCTTTACTTGTCAAGTTCTTCTTTGCAAGAAAGATCTTGCCAACTTTGATATCTCTCTTGAGAGATGGCAGCTTGTCGTCTCTGTTGGCCAAGCTTCCAGAGCCAAGCTGAGATACTGACAGTGTTTCAGCTCCCCAAGGTCCCGGAGGGGAGAATGGAAACACTATTTGGGGTAAGGGTGCAGTCCAGTTAGGAAAGTCCAATGGAGTGTCTTTATCTGTGGAACTAGGACTGTGGGAAAAGGAAGACAAAGAAGGAAGAAGCCTCAGTCTGAGCTGCAGTGTTGAAGACAGCGGTGACAAGATGTTTCCCAGGGATTTTGGCAGGGTTGGTACTGCTAAGTCCAAGAGGATTGGCTGGGCCAGAGAGAGTGACCTCTGACTGGAGCTGGCTCCCCAGCATTCTATAGCTTCTAAACCAAGCATTCCTTCTTCATATGGATATGAAATGAATAGTCTGTTTTCTAGGAATCTGGACAAAATGATGCGATTAGAAAAATAGTTTTAGTGTGGTTCTGTCTGTACCAGGTAGGAGTTGCCTGCTGGTTCTAGTGGATTGTGTTGTACTCTCAGTGATTCTCCATATACCCATGACCCCAGAGCACGAGGGAAAGAAAATGAAGCCTAAACAACTGGGAACTCTGAACTCGTAAAGATCCATTTTTACTGCTGAGAGCCAGTAGCCATAAATGAGACATACCAAAGATAAGAGTTGAATAATTCCGGAAAAGGGGAGCCATTTTCAGTATAAAATGAACAAAGAAAATCTCAAATAAACTTGGATGCAACCAATCAAATACTGGACACCATTTTCACTCTATTGAGGCATATTGAGATCGGAACAATGAGTCTAGGAAGGGTAGAACTGGACTTAACCTTGGCATTGGGCTGCCTGCGATAGGGTGGGGGCCAGCAAGCTCTGAGAAACCAATTTTAGACCAAGTAACTCACTTGGTGTGATTTAGATTGGTGTGAGTATGCAGGGGGTTGATGTAAAAGTGGACAAAGCAACATAAACCTCTTAGCACCAGTGATGTACTAATCATGTCACCTAAGAGCAGGAAAAGGGTCAGACCTCAGCTGGCAGCTGCAGATATAAGGAGCAGGCTCCAGCATCAAGGGTGTCAGCAGTTTGTTAGGGACTGTGCAAAATAGTTGGAAGTTCTGAGTAGGGCTCCTCATCTAATAGAGAATAAAAATCGGGACATGAGGAGGAAACTTAGTCCTTGGGATTGGGCACATGGAGAGGCTATTAGGAAGGAAGGCTTCTGGGTTAGCATATTTGCACCCAGCAAGGCTCACATCAGGTGCACCAAATACTGGCCGTAGGGGAGCCCAGCAGCTTTAGAAGATGTTGGTGGTGAGGATGGTACTTGGCCAGCCCTGGTTTAAAGATCAGAAGGCAAGCCTGGTGGCTAAAGTTTGAAGTCCTGCAATCCAGTGAGGCTGAGGCAGGCAGGTGCTGACAAGCTGTTGAAGATATGTATATATATTCTTAATCTGCCTGCATGCAATTTTATTTTCATTTCTGGAACCCTTCAAAATGTGTTGCCTCTTTTAGATGGAGGAACAAATTGGGAGATGTGAATAACTTCAAAGCCGCGTTGATTGTGAACAGCCGTACTTTGCTATCTGTGAGGAAGTAGTGATCTGTTTTCCAATCCAGGGACCTAGGAAAACTGACCCCTGGATGTTTGGTGAGAAAAAAACTTTCTCGGAAAACTTATTTTTGCCACTGGAGACAATGGCTGGTTACCCTGTGCCAAACGAGCATGGTTGATCCGAATTCTAAACTCAGCGATGCTTCATCTTTCTATATGGAGCAGGGACAGAAGGACAAAGAGCTCTTTGTTTTCCAGAGACCCAAGTGTATGAACCAATATCCAGAACCAGTGCTTTTGTTACTCTCAGCAACAGATGAGGTACTAGCAGTCGTAGCTTGGATCAAATATAAAATCCCTTTTTTCCCCTTCCCCTCTGGTGTATACCTCCCCACGTCTCTGCTCCCATGGGTGTATGAAAGCGATGATCTGATCAGATGCATGTGAAGAGATGGGAATGTTAATTTGAGACAAATATCAACATCTTTCTTCTGAAAAATGCTGCTACTACATCTAGTTCCATCACTGTCTTGTATTAACCTTGTTTATTAATAACAATCGCAGTTCTTCATATACTCTACTCTCTTGGCTTAAGTTAAATGGAAAGATTTTGATGGCATAGGCAGCTTTGGATATAGTATTTCATACATAGTAAAAAATGTTTTGTTTTTTTTCTCAGTTATATGGTTTGGTTTTATGATATCTTTCTTTTAATCCTATAAAATGTCCAGCTCTACATTAGTGGTGAACACACTTGACTTTGTAAACTTGTCTAAATAAATTTGGTCTGAAAGTAACAATCCTACTGCCTAATTAATACTTAGTTGCACGTTTACACTATTTTTTTCTCTGTCCATTTTATTTTTTTCCAACTTTCCCAATTCCCCTACCTTCTTCTTCCCTTGTGTTTATTTAAAAAAACATTTATTCAGTCACAGAACTTGATTGTTGCTGAGGTTGACAGCTTGCTCTTTTATAGAAAAGAACCACTTAATGAAAATACAAGTCAATTCACCTGAGATTTGTTTTGATATGCATAATGGAGCAGGCCATTTAATTTAAGATGAAATGAAATCGCCTTGTTAAGATTTTGGCAGTCCCGATACCTTACAGAGGAACACAAACACACTCTGGAAGTTCTCTTGGTATTCTCCAGATCCTCTGCTTCCCGACTTTAATCCTATAATTCAGTCAGGTATCCTAGTGAGAGGGGATCTGCCTACTTATTCTTCCCCTTTTATTGCTCTGTCTGTCGCTTGTAAGCTTTCTTCTTGCTATAAAAAATGTCTCTGAAACCCAGAACAGGAAGACCCTTGTAGGCATTCGCAAAGTGAATACTTTTAGTGTGTGTCTCAGGCGTGGCTTACATTTGGTGATTGAAGCACGTCTGAGAGACACTCAGTCAGGGAGAGAAAGGGGGCAAAATTCAAGGAGAAAACAAAATTATCTTTTGAAAGACTGAAGAAAAAGAATGCTGTGGGAGCTGTTTAGTCATCCAGAATGGCTCTTAAACTAGTCCAATCTATTTGAATTTCTGTTCATGGGCTTTTGAAAACCCAGAATGTTCTCCTTTGTGTTCAAAGGTTTAAAAAAGAATGGGTCTGGCATTTAACAGGCAAGAGAGATCATGATTCTCTACCAGTAAGCTTCCATTGTGTGCTTCCTTCCTGGTATTTCTGATTAATGGTGAGGCTGGAGAACACCGGGCATTTTTTCTATCTTACAAAGCATTGCTCACAAAACTCAGGCGCGATTCAAACACCAGCCTTCATCACCTGAAACATGGTAGTGTGGAATCAGAATTTATAGTCACCTCTTTAAAGAGGGGGGTGGTCTTTTGGAGTTAAATGAGGAGGGAAAAGTCTTCCCTTATTTTGGGAGATGAAAGAGATTTTTGTCTCCCATATTCTGCTTCTACTCTGTGCTCAATGTGGATGAAATACTCAAGACTTCTTAGGGCATGCCGGGTAACCCTGTCCTCTCATCCCATCATTTCCACACTTGCCTTCTAAATCTGGTGGTACTGGACAAAGTTTTCAGCAAAAACTTAGCAATTCTAGCCTTTTATCAGACACAGATCCTCCTTCAGAACTGAAGTTAGAAGGAGAACAAAAGGCGTTTCTTTACTCATATACTAGGAGGAGAGATGAGAAGGAAACTCAGATTTATTTCATCTAAAACTACATTAATGTCCCAGCAGGATCACAATCCCTGTGATGTTATGAAGTATGAAGACTTGAATAATGTGAAAGACTTCACAGTATTAGGAAAATATAATCTCGATTGGGTAGCCAAAAAGATAAACTAGATTTGAGGATTATCTGGTTACAACATCAATTACCACATTGTTTAATTCAACAGTTGTCTACTGAGAGCCCATTAGGAACCAGATGCCGTTCTAGGTGCGGAGTTACAGTAATGAACAAACAAATAGCGGTCCCTGCCCTCGTGGTGTTTTATACTCTAGTTGGGAAGAGGCAGTAAGTTCACAATAAATATATCAAATAAATACTCATGTAGTCTGTCAGACATTGATAAATACCACGGCAACAAGAAAAAGTGGAGCAGGTTAAGGGAGATCAGGCGGGTGTTAGTATTCCATGGCAGGTCAGGATTGGGTTTTGTTAAGGTGAGGTTTTAGCAAAAAGCTTGAAACAGGTACATGTGTTAGCCCTGCGGATACCTGGATACCTGGAGGAAGAGTGTTTCAGGCAGAGGAAATTGCTTGGATAAAGGTCTGGAGCAGGAGTGTGTGAGTATGTTCGAGAGAGGTCAGAGTGCATGGAGCAGACTGAGAGGGAGAGTGGGAAGGTGTGGGATTTATGGGGCAATGGGACTCCAAATCAAGGACATTGGCTTTTTCTTTTTAGTGAATTGGAAAGCTATGGAGGCCTTGGAGCAGAGAATAACATCTTATGGTTTAAGTTTTAAAAGGATCATCCTGCTTCATTGCAGAGCCAATTGTAGGCGGCTGGGCCAACGGCAGGGAGAGTTAGCAGGCTCTTGCATTGACTGAGTGAAGGAGATGGAAGCTCAAACAGAGTTGGTGAGAAAAGGTTGTGTTCTAGATAGACTTCGAAGGTCAGCAATCAAGCTTGTTGATTGGGCATAAGGTTCCAGAGAAAGAGAGGAGTGGGAACTGGGGGTATAGAGTTGCTTTTCATGGAAATGGGAAAGATTAAGTTCATTTCTGGAAATGTTTAAGATGTTTCTAAGATATCTGAATGGACATGTCAAAGTTTGACATACAAGTCTGAAGTTTTGGAGAAAGAAGCGTAAGAGTGATTGATATATAAATAGGATTTAAGTCAGGAGACTGGATGAAATCTCTGAGGTGACCATTGATAGAAATGATGTGAGGACCAAGGACTGATCCTAGGGTGCTCCAACCTAAAAGGCCAGAAGAAAGAGGAGGAACCAGCAAAAGAGATAGAGGAATAGCACCTAGTAAGCTAGGAGGAAAGTCAAGAGAATGTAAAGGCCTGGAAACCAAGGGAAGAAAAAGAAAGCATATGAGGCCTGACAATTAAGTTTGTGAACTTGCTGCAATGATGTTGCTAAGCTTTTTTTGATATCAGAGGGATTGTTCCTTATGAATTTGTACCAATGGGACAGTTAACCAAGTTTACTATTTGGAAGTGTTGAAAAGGCTGCGTGAAAAAGCTAGACGACCTGAACTTTTCACCAACAATTCACGGCTCTTGCATCACGACAATGCAGCAGCTCACGCGGCACTGTCTGTGGGGGAGTTTTTAGCCAGTAAACAAATAACTGTATTGGAACATCCTCTCTACTCACCTGATCTGGCCCCCAGTGACTTCTTTCTTTACCTGAAGATAAAGGAAATATTGAAAGGAAGACATTTTGATGGCATTCAGGACATCAAGGGTAATACAACAACAGCTCTGATGGCCATTCCAGAAAGAGCGTTCCAAAATTGCTTTGAATTATGGACCAGGCACTGGCATCAGTACATAGCTTCCCAAGGGGTGTACTTCGAAAGTGACTGTAGTGATATTCAACAATGAGGTATGTAGTACTTTTTCTAGGATGAGTTCGTGAATTTAATTGTCCGACCTCATATCTAGGAGCGAGTGATGAACTATGTCAAAAGCTGCTTATAGTAAGGATGATTGTGAATGGATATTGGAGTTGGCAATGTCACCACTGCCTTTCACAAGAGGAGTTTCAGTGGGGTTGAAAGTCTGGTTGGAGTTAATGTAAGAGAGAATGGGACCAGACAAATTGGAAGAAATGAGTACAGATGATGCTTTTAAGGAATTTGCTGCAAAGAAGAGTGAAGGAGTGGCCAGTAGTTTTTCCTCCCTCTCTGACTGACTCTAAGGGGGATCCCCTCACATTTGATACAAGTTCATTTAATAGATAACTATTCAGGCATACCTCATTTTTATGAAGTATGTACATATGTAACCGTCAGCATAGAAATTTGGAACCAGATGAGACCATCAAGATCATTCCAGTTAATCTCACAATCAATAAAGGAATCTTCTTTATAATATTACAACAGCAAACACATTTTTTTCCTATGCCATTTATGGATCCAGAGATGAATAAGGTACAGTTCCTGCTGTTGAGAAACATACATTTTTAGTAGGAGGAGGCAGGGATATATGCTTCCTGTGTAATAAATGTTATGATAGAGGCACATACAAAATATTGTGAAAGCACAGGAAGAAGAGAACTAACTTGACCTGGGGAAGTTGGAAAAGACAGTATGCATAAAAAGCTGACATTTGAACTAAATCTTAAAGACGAGCATGATGTTTTCCAGACAGTGCTAAGAAGAATCCCTTTCTCAGATGCTAATCGAGCTCCTATTTGAATGCTTATAGTGACAGAGAGCTCACTATATGATGAGGCCTATTCCATTCTAAATAGCTATCATTGTTGCAAATCAATTCCTCATATTGAGCAAATAATGCGTTTTGATATTTCTACTCATTAGTTCCAGTTTCCTCCTCTGGAGCTAATGGGCAACAACTTATCTTTCTACCATATAGGTCATTTTCGTATTTGAAAATAGATATCATGTTCTCTTGTAAGCCATCTCTTTTCCATGTTGAAAAAAAGGGAAATGACTAGTCTCAGGTTGGGTTCCCTGGGGAGCAGAGTGAGACCGAGGTTAGTGTACAGGGGGTCATTAGGGAGGACTCTTGAGATCACCGCCATGAAAGGGAAGGGAAGATTGAGCACGAGTGTGCAGAGGAAGAAGTAGAGGTGTGATGTAGTTTTGATGGAAGCTCCAGCCAACCCTGTTGGAAGTTTTGAAGACAGACTGATCCTTCAGTTGTCCAGAATTAGAGCAAGAGGAACAGATCTTTCTGTTCCATGACAACCATTCAGGGCAGTTTACCCCACCAAGGGGGCACAACTTTGGGCAAAGTGGTTCTCTTCAGCTGATGCAATTCCCAGAGTGGGCTGATGTCTGAAACCTATTGCCAGGGGACTTCTCAGCAGCTAGAGTAGTTAATCCTTTATTTCTGAAGTGGATCTGTAGGGGATCTGAGTGATGCAGAAGAAGAATCTCAGGTACTGCTAATTTTTTTGGCAGTTATTTTTCTAGACAGATAATAGAATGAAAAAAAAATACCTAGTTCTGTTTCTTCTTAACAAACAAAACAGACATCATGAACATCAAAGTGATGGGTTGAACATAATGGTTCTACACTGATGAGATCTAATGTACAATTGTACCTTCCCTGTGCTAATCACTCATTTCAGTGATGGTAGCCCTTTATACAGGAATGCTTTAAAGATGCCCTCAAGGCAAGTTGAAATACATTCATGCAATAGATGTGACTGGAAATCTTTACTAGGAGGAGGAGACTGCTACAAGGACTCCTGCTCATCACCATTTCATAATGACATTAGGAGATAAAACTGTAAGTGGGCAAGCATAGTGAGCCACATACTGAATTATATCCCTGTCCTTCATCCTAGAAGATGACACTTCTTGTGGTGATCACAATGCATGCTGGGTACCTGCAAAGATGGATGTGTGGCCACCTGTCCTTTCCACTCCATGCACACATGAAGATTGCTGTTTGATTTGTGGCTAGGCCATAATTTGCTACGCCTGTCATTGCTTGCAACTTATAGTTAGCCCAAAGCTTTGTTGAAAGGAGCTGTCCCATTCCCTATTGCCGTACAGCAAATTGATGTCAACTAAATTCATAACACTGGACCACTAATTACACCAGGAAACATTTACCCAAACTATAACTCTGTCTCTTGATTTCTGTTTGGCTTCATTAACTTCCTCTTAATGCCACAGATAAAATGGTCATATAAGGCATTCTTGTTTAATGAAGGATTGGCAAGATAAAATGGTTGAACTGGGCATTGATGGGAGCAGAGGAGTCAGAAAAAGGATGACTATAGAGGGTGATAAAATTAGAAAGTAAGATGGGGAAGCAGAAGGGGTGAGAGCTGGAGCCATATTAATTATACTCTTAGCTTCACCATCCATTGGCTTTCTTTTTCTTTCTAATTTTTTAATTACTGTTGACATTCAATATTATTTTATATTAGTTTCAGGTATACAACATAGTAATTAGACATTTATATAATTTATGAAGGAATCCCCCCAATAAGTCTATTACCCATCTGACATCATATGTAATTATTACATTGTTGTTGACTATATCCCATAGGCCGTACTTTACATCCCCGTGATTGTTTTCTAACCAATTTGTATTTCTTAAACTCTTCACCTTTTTCACCCAGCTGCTCAACCCTGCCTTCCATCTGGCAACCATCAATTTGTCCTTTGTATATATGAGTCTGTTTTTGTTTTGTTTGTTTATTTATTTTGTTCTTTAGATTCCACATGTAAGTGAAATCATGTAGCATTTGTCTTTCTCTGACTTATTTCACTTAGCATTATATCCCCTAGGTCCAACCTTGTTGTTGCAAATGGTAAGATTTCATTCTTTTTTATGGCAGAGTAATACTCCATTATATATATGTACCACAATTTCGTGATCTCATCACCTATTGATGAGCACTTAGGTTGCTTCTATATCTTGGCTATTGTAACTAGCACTTCAGTGAACATAGGGATGCATATATCCTTTCCAATTAGTGTTTTGGATTTTTTCAGATAAATACTCAGAATTGGAATTGCTGGGTCATAAGGTAGCTCTCTTTTTAATTTTTTGAGGAACCTCCATACTGTTTTCCATAGTGGCTGCACCAATCTGCAATCCCACCAACAGTGCACCAGGGTTCCCTTTTCTCCACATCCTCACCAGCACTTGTTTGTTGATTTATTGATGATGGCCATTCTTACAGGTGTGAGGGGATATCTCATTGTAGTTTTAGTTGGCATTTCTCTGATGGTTAGTAACATTGAGCATGTTTTCATATGTCTATTGGCCATCTGCATGTTCTTTTTGGAAAAATGTCTATTTAGGTCCTTTGCCCATTTTTCAATTAGATTGGTTTTTGTTTTGTTTTTTATCTATGACCCAGCCATTCTAAACTTATTTCACATTTATAAACTTTCCATGTTCTCTAGAAACTATGCCTTTATCCATGATGCTCTTTACCTTGGTATGTTCTTATCCACAATACTGAATGCCCATTAGTAACTCATGCTCCACCTTCATATTCCAGGTCTAAAATTGAAAGACTTTGCCTTTCTAACATAGTTTGTACACTTAGTACTTTACGTGTTCTCTATGTTATGCAATACATACTTTGGATAATTTAACAAAGGATGGAAAGGAGGGTGAGGGAAACAAGGGGCAAGAATCTATAAGCCAAACATATATATCTGCCAGTTTCATTTAAAATTAAGATTTTTCTGGATGGTTAATTATACACTATCAATTTATTGCATTCTAGTCCCTTTTCACAAAGTCTAAGTCTGACTCAAAGAGAAAGCTATAAGAAAAACTATGTTTTTAAGTTCTATTTTAAAATTTTATAGTTTTCATATTGAAACCTACTTTAGTTGACTCCTGCTTCTTCCATGTTGAATATCAGCCATTATTTTTTCATTTTTTATTCGTTTTTATTTAATTTTTTTTAAATTAAAGTTTATTGGGGTGACTGTTCTTTTCAGTATTAAGTTGTATGAGTTCTTTATAAATTTTGGATATTAACCCCATATCAGATGTATAATTGGCAAAAATCTTATCCCATTCAGCAGGCTGTTTTTTTGTTTTGTTGATGGTTGTTTAGTCTGATGTAACTCCATTTGTTTATTTTGTTTTTGTTTCCCTTGCCTGCGGAGATATATCAGAAAAAATATTACTAAGAGCAGTGTTAGAGAGTTTACTGCCTATGTTTCCTTCATTTCCATTTGCATGAAATAATCTTTTTCCATCCCTTTGCTTTCAGTCTACATGTGTCTAGATCTGAAGTGGTCTCTTATAGACAGCATATGTGTGGGTCTTGTTTTCTTATCTACTCAACTACCCTATGTCTTGATTGATTGATTGATTGATTGATTGATTGATTGATTTAAGGAGGGCACAGCTCACAGTGGCCCATGAGGGGATCGAACAGGCAACCTTGATGTTATCAACACCATGTTCTAACCAACTGAGCTAACCAGGCACCCCTTCCCTATGTCTTTTGATTGGAGCACTTAATCCATCTACATTTAAAGTGATCATTGATAGTTACAAAGTCATTGCCATTTTATTTTATGTGTTATTGTCATTTTATTATTCATATTTATGTTCTCCCTCCCCCAACTCCCCTTTCTTCTTAAAGATTTCCCTTCAACATTTCCTGTAATTCTGGTTTGTTGATGAACTCCTTTAGCTTTTTCTTGTCTGGGAAACTCTTTATCTCTCTTTCAGTTCTAAATGATAGCCTTCCTGGGTAGTCTTGGTTTCAGCTTCTTTCTTTCCATTATTTGGAATATTTCGTGCTAATCCCTTCTGGCCTGTAAATATTCTGATTAGCACGAAATATTAAGAAATCAGCTGACAATCTTATGGTGACTAACTTCACTGCCTTTGCTGCTTTTAAGATTTTCTTTGTCTTTGACCTTTGGCATTTTAATTATGAAATGTCTTGGTGTGGGCCTGTTTGGATTCATCTTTTTGGGGGGCTTGCTGTGCTTCCTGGACTGGTATGCCAATTTCCATTGCCAGGTTAGGGTAGTTTTCAGTCATTATTTCTTCAAATAGATTCTCAATCCCTTGCTTTCTTGCTTCTCTTTCTGGTACCCCACTGATATGAATGTTGTTACCCTAGTTTTCCCAGAGGTCTCTTAAACTATTCTCATTTTTTGAAAATTCTTTTTTCTTTTTGCTGTTCCTATTAGGTGTTTTTTGCTACCTTGTCTTCCAAATCACTGATTTGAAACTTTGGTTCATCTAATCTGCTATTGATTCCTTCTGGTTCATTCTTCATTTCAGTTATTGTAGTCTCCATTTCTGACTGGTTCTTTTTTATAGTTTATATGTCCTGTTTTTATGCTTGCCATCTCTTTGTCAAAGTTCTCACTGAGTTCTTTGAGCATCCTTATGAACATTGTTTTGAACTCTGTCTCTGGTAGGTTGTCTACCTCCATTTTGTTAAGTACTTTTTCTGGAGTTTTCTCCTCTTCTTTCGTTTGGCACATATTTCTTTGTTTCCTCATTTTGGCTGCCTCTCTGTGTTTGTTTCAATGAATTAAGCAGATCTGCTACATCTCCCAGTCTTGGCAGGGTGACCTTATGTAATAGGTGTCCTGTGAAGCCCAGTGGCACAGTATCCCTGATCACCTGAGCCGGCTGCTCCAGGAGAATCCCTAGTGTGGGTTGTGTGTGCCCTCCTGTTGTAGTTGAGCCTTGATTGCTGTTGGCATGCCAGTGGGTAAGATTGACCCTCAGATTGACTGGCTGTGAGGATTGGCTAAGTCCACAATGTATGAGCTGCTGTGTGAGGGCTGACCCCATGAAGCAGGATTCTCCTCAGCAGACTCTGGTGCCTTCCAAGACCATGCTTTGGTATACTGCTTATGGGGCTAATTGGTTGGTTCTCTGTTGTGGTCTGAAGTTGGCCACCAGGTGTGTTGGTTCTAGAGCCTTTTGGGAAGGGCTCTGGTGAAAGCCAGTGTGAGCTGCTGCCTGTGATTGACCCAGGGCTATCTGGTAGGAGTTACAAAGTGATCCGTGGTTGGTCGCTACCTGTGTTGGACCTTGAGGGATGTGGGAGAGGCCATGCTGCGAACCGAGGCTGACTACCACCAGTGTTGGGCCAGGGATAGCTCAGCAAGAAGCACAGGGTACCCCAAGGCTTGCTACCACCTGTCAGCTGCCTGTAAGGCTCAGCTGCTAAAAGAGCCTCTGGCAGTATGGGAGTTGGATGAGGCAGGGTCTCAGGGAGTCACCAGGGTGGGCAGAGTAGTGTTCACCAGGCTAATGCAGATTCAGATTTGGTGCCAGTGCTGAGCCTGCAGCCACTCAGCAAAAATCTCAAGGCATACCGAGGCTAGCTGCTGCTCACCTGGGGCCTGTGGACCTTTTAGAGTTTTTAAAGAAAGACTGCAGTGCAGGCCAAGGCTGGCTGCCTACTGCCAAAAGAGCCTCTGATGGTGTGTGCGTTGGGTGGGGCAGGGTCTCAGGGAGTCATCAAGGTGCAGGGAGCAGAGTTCACCAGGCTAATGCAGGTTCAGGTTTGGCTGTGTCAGGGGAGGGCTCAACACAGGAAAGATGGCGCCTGCATGCTGGTCATGTGTGAGGGCTTAATACAGGAACAGGAACAGTGATGGCTGTCTCTCCAGCCCTCACCCTGCAGCACACAACTCAGTTTCTCTCAGTATGTCTCTGGTGCCTCCAGAGCTGCTATACCTCTGCCACAGCCCAGGATAAGTGCCTGTGAGTGAGTGAGTCTGTGCACAGGCCCTTTAAGAGGACATCTGCATTTCCAGCAGACTTCCCTCTCACCCTGACAGTTGGAATCCCCATTGATTTTCACAGCCAGATGTTGGGGGTGCTTCTTATCCTGGGCTGGGGAGATCGGTTTGGACCCCTCTCTCCTCAGCGGGGACCTCTGCAGCTGTATCCGTCATGATTCTAAACTGCCACACATGGGTGTAGGGCCAGCCCCTCACTCCTCCTACCAGTTTTTTACGTGACTTCTCTATATCCTTAATTATAGGTCTTCTGACCAACTAGTTTTCAGCTGGTTCTCTAGGTTGATTGTTCTATAATTTAGTTGTAATTTTAATGTGGTCATGGGAAGAGACGAGCACAGCATTTACCTACTCAGCCATTCTTGACCAGAACCCCCACATTGGCTTTCTTCACATAGGAGCTGGCAGTTTCTTTAGGAACTCATTTATAATTGTGAGAGTGTTTTAAGAGAAGACTAAAAGAGGAGAAGGTCAGGTTGGTATATAACAGATTGTTGTTTTTTTTCCCCAATTCAATCTCATTAGCATGGGCTCATTTATTATGGACCTCCATGGTTTACTCCCTGTGTATTTGAACCAGTTATGGTTATATTGTAGATGGAACTATGTGGGTATTCAGGAACTTCCTTGTGATAAGATATATTCATTTATCATAGAATAGGTTGACTTTGTTTATCGTTGGATCCCTTTCATCCTAAGCCTGTACATTTTAAGATATATTTGGAAACTTTTATCACTTTGTTATATCCACTGGGCTTATGAAAACTCAAGTGATAATATTTCTCATTTGAGCATCCCCAAGATTCCTTTCAGCTGGAGGTATAACAAGAAAAACAAATGGCTATTTATTGAAAGTGATAGCCATTCTGGAGAGTTGTTCTGTTACTGGCCTTCCTCTCCTGTTGTTGTGGTTCTCTGTAGGCCACTGACAAGTCTTAGAATAATTAAACTTGTTGTTCTGGCTTCCCACTGTATCCTATAACCTAAGGACAGGGTTGGCTTTACCAGAAGAGTAATACTTGTAGTGCAGTAGAAGAAAGCCAGGAGCAGGGGCTGGCTACAGTTTGGAATGGTCACACACAAAATTATTATTTTATTCCAAATTATTTCCACTCCTCTTCCCACCCATTCTGGGTGCCCCACCCTCTCTACATTTCTGAATTCCTTTTTTTTTTTTTTTTTTTTTTTTTGAGGCTCCTCTTTGACCGTATGTTTAAGCCAGGGGAGGGAGTCATGATAATAATAAGCATCATTTTACCTTTAGCAGAAAGAATCACCCTCAAATGACTAAGCATCTAGTGTTTCTTTCTGGATGGCCTGTGGGAAATGTGAAAAGTTCAGGCCATGCAAAGCAACAATAACTCTGGCAGAGCCCAGGGGCTGGCAGTTTTCATTGCAGAATCAGTGTCTTTGGACATGAGCTGGATATTTCTCAACCTGCATTTTTTTCAGTAGTGAGTATCCCAAAATACTCAGTTATTTCTCCATTGTACAACAATACTCATATGCTCCTGAACTGAGAAATTACTGTATAATTTTATTTAAAACCTGGTCTCTTGTAACTTTCCTTTGAAGCTCTAGACTGGGAAATTTATAAGAAGAACTGCCTCTTTGAAAAAGATACAGTCTCGTTTGCCTGGATTATTATAAAATGGAGATGAACTATCAGATAGAAGATAGGAGGCACTGACCAAGAAGGGAGATGCCACTACCCAGGAGGAAGTCGGGGAGGAATGGACTGAGAGAGAAGGGCAAGGCTGAGAGGGTTTTTGTTTTGTGGTTTCAGATTCTTCTAGCTGTAAGGTGGAGATAAAACACAGGGCTTGACATCTCAGAGTAGCAAGAGAAATATAACTTAAAATGGGAGAAATTTAAAATGGCTTCTCCCTCAAAAAGAGGGAAGAAATAGAAGAAGCTCAGAGTTGGCAGAGGGTTATGTGTGTGACACAAAGGTCAGATTGAGACCTGTGTATTATATTGGTAAGAGAAAGAATAATTTTCTGCATGTTTCTCTAAAATAAAGCTTAATCACATATGAACTAGGATACAAGTCTTTCTAACGTGTGGTTCAGATATACTATTTGAGCCTTACTCTAATTTGCGTATCTCATTATCACTGTAGAAGATAGAGAGAAATCTAAGTGTGCTATTAATTCAACAGATATACCTTTATAGAAAATATACTGACCAAATCTTATATTATGTATATGTGCTTCTTCCTGATATCCGTACTGAATACTACCCACCTGCTGGGCCCATGTGCCTATACCACCTGCATAGGTAGATTGATGGCATTTTGGATTATTCACTCTGGCTGAATGATACACATCCACAATCGAAAGTACAAAAGGTTTGAAAAATGGTAAATGTGTGGGGAGGCACATGCACGTACATATGTGTTTGTACAATTCATTTGACAATAAAACCTGACCTGAACTGACATCAGGCCATTTGGAGTCTTTACCTCACTTTATGTAACTCTTCATATGTTTTACCATAGAAATATTAACATGTTTCATTTTAGGAAGTGCCCTGGGCTCTGGCAGTAACCACAAAGATTTCAGACAAGGAGAGTATAGACCTATGTTGAATTTCTCTAGAGTAGATTTAGGAAGAAATGTAGTACAAATGTTTGCAATTCAAACATATCCATTTTTAAAGGCATTATATGAAAAATTAAATAATGGACACAAATTTGTATTCAGTTAGTTCAAATTTTCCCTTACCATCTTTGGTTTGACTTTTTTTCTTTCTCTCTCTCTCTTTCTTTTTTTTCTTTTACATTTTAATTATTTTAGGATGAATCCTCCATGTTCTTCCAGTTTGGCCCATCTATTGAACAGCAAGCTTCCGTAATGCTCAACATCATGGAAGAGTATGACTGGTACATCTTTTCTATTGTCACCACCTACTTCCCCGGCTACCAGGACTTTGTAAACAAGATTCGCAGCACCATTGAGAATAGCTTTGTGGGCTGGGAGTTAGAGGAAGTCCTCCTGCTGGACATGTCCCTGGATGATGGAGATTCTAAGATCCAAAACCAGCTCAAGAAACTTCAAAGCCCCATCATTCTTCTTTATTGTACTAAGGAAGAGGCCACCTACATCTTCGAAGTGGCTAACTCAGTAGGGCTGACTGGCTATGGCTACACGTGGATTGTGCCTAGTCTGGTGGCAGGGGATACAGACACAGTGCCCTCGGAGTTCCCAACTGGGCTCATCTCTGTCTCCTATGATGAATGGGACTATGGCCTCCCTGCCAGAGTGAGAGATGGGATTGCCATAATCACCACTGCTGCTTCTGACATGCTATCTGAACACAGCTTCATCCCAGAGCCCAAGAGCAGTTGTTACAACACCCATGAGAAGAGAATCTACCAGTCCAATATGCTAAACAGGTAAGTATGGAAACAGAGGGCACACTGATGATGGAGGTCAGAGGACAGCTTCCAAGATGGGTTGGAGGCTCAGAAACTGTGGGAAGAGCAGTTCAGATGTCACAGGTTGAAAGCTTGCCATAGGGATGGCAATTGTTTGTGATGTGGGGAGTGTTTCGGATCCAAAGCTTGATGTGACTGTGTTCTTGTTTTATAAAGTACATAACATTTCCCACTTATTGATCACTCACTATGTATTAGGTCTTAATCTAAGTGTATTGCATTTTTTTTTTTACCTCATTCAACCCTCAAAGCAACAAGTCTAGAGAGCAGGTTTTAAAAATTATTTCCATTTTACAATGCAAGAGAATAAGGCTTGTAGGTATAAATTGTCCAAAGTCACACTGCAAGGGAGAGGTTCAGTTTGGAGTTGAGCCCTCTCTGGTTCCTACATACTTGATCACTATGCAAGGCACAGCGTATGTAGCAGTGAGGGAGGACCAGCCCACCTACCTCTGGAGTGCTGCTGTACTGAGAGGGAATGGAGAATAAGTTCATGGGTCTTTAGGCACATGAAGATGATTCTGCCCTTGGTTTTTATCTCCTTTGCTTCTCCTCTCTCTGTCTTTAACAGAGAGAGTGCTGCTGTAGAGACAGCTTTTAGGGTTGCTCTTGGTCTGGTTTATTCAATAAGAGTATGTGGGTGGCGTTCTGCTCCCCTGACCTCACCTTATAACCCAGCCATGACTGCAGTGTATCTTTTTAGGGGTAATTATGCAACTGTGTGGGGCAGAAGATTCTATAGGATGCTTTCGTGATTTGGTTATTTGTATAAAACTGCTACATGTGCGCATTGCAAAAATTCAAACAATATAGAAGAGCACAAAGAAGAAAGTAAAAATGACCTTAAATCCAACTAACGAGAGATAATCGTTGTTGGAAGAATTAGTGACCATCTTTTCTATATATCTCCCTATGGATGTATACCTATGTGGTTATAAATCTATAATTTTATTTTATTTTATTTTTTGCCAGTCGCTCACGATGGCTGCTAGCCACTCATGGCAGCCCAACTCCAGGGAGAGCTGTTGTTCACAATCTTAGCTGTAGAGGGCACAGTTCACTGTCCCATGTGGGAATTGAACCCGTGACCTCGGTGTTAGAATCACGGCGCTCCAACCACCTGAGCCACCATTATTACATAAATGGAAATATATACATTCTGTTCAATAACCTGACTGTCTTTTATTCAGCTATGTTTTTGGCTTCCATTTTAAATTTTTTATGAACTATATCAGACATATGGAAAGGTATTCAGAAAAAAAGTAGTACATACTCAGGTACCCATTATCTGGCCTAAGAAATGAAATATTAGGAAGTGTACTTTGTGGACGTTGAAATACATTTAATGGAAGTTGAATGTGTACCTACTTATACTTGTTTAACTTCTGGAAGGGAGGGAGTTGGACAATAGCCACTCAGCTAAGCTCCTAATTCAAAGGTGAAACTAAAATTAGTGTTGATGTAGTGGTACCTGTGATCCAATCCTAATATTTTACCACCTTGAGCTCTGTTCTTTCTGCCATCCCTAGTTATCAGCTGCTTGTTTGGTACAGACGGTCTTGGCTTTCTTCCTACTTCTGGCAATTCCGCCTTAGGCTCCTTGACATGCTCTTCTTCCCTTACACATCCTTTAAATATTGGTGCTTCTCAAGACTCTGTCCTAGCCCCTCTTCTTTTCTTTTCCATCCCTGAGGGTACAACGAATGTCTGTAACTTGCCCCCAATTGACATCTCTGGCGCAAACCTCTCCCTTAAGCCCCAGGTCTGTATCTCTAACTGTGACTAGGTATGTTCCTTTAGAATGCCCCGTAGCCAATACTGACCTGCTTTCTCCTCTCTCGTTAGCCTCTCACCTCTTCTAACCAAATCTGTATCACCTATAAAGGGTACATCCTATTGTCCAGTTCCTAAAATAAAAATTTCCAGTGTCTTTGATTCTGTATCCCTGATACCTCATAGTCAATCATGCTTTTTTCTATGGATTTTCTCTGGAGTGCTTTCACTTATTTTCATCACTGTACCATATTCCAGTCCATCTCTTCTTACCTGTATTGCTGCAGGGCCTCTTGAATATCTTCTGGCACTAAGTAGATATTCAGTCTACATGGCAGCCAGAGTGATCTAAGATGAAAATGTGATGTCATCACTCTCCTGATCAATAAAAACTTTCAGTGGTTCTTCACTGCTCCTATGATAAAGTCCTTAACATGGTTTATAAAGACTTCCTTAGCCTTGGTCCTCCTACCTTTCCAAAATTGGCTCATGCCACTCTCCCTTGAACACTACCTTCTTGCAGTACTGAACTTACTTTAGTTCTTTGAGAATATCACATTGTCCCTCACTTCCAGCTCTTTTCTCTACAGTGAATATACCCCCCAGGTACCTCTTCCCACCAATCCACAAATGCAGATGTTCTTTTGCTTGCTTCAAATTCTTCATTCTTCAGGTTTCAGTGTTGACCCCACTTCCACTCCCCTGAAGACTCCCCTGAGCCTTGGACTAACATCACAGTATAAGACGCCTTCACTCCACCTTTTGCTTCTCCAATAAAGCCACTCTTCAAACTAGACCTGGTCTCTCACCACTATGTTTTAAAACCACAATTGGTTTTAACCTTTGTTACCCTCTCTTATGGCCACTCAGGAAGGTAGCCCTCTAGGTTCTCTATACTCCTTCCTTAGAGGTTATTATAAAGATGGCCACCTCCATCTTCTCAAGTATAGCAGTCTTATAAATAACAAGGATTACACAGTATAGATTATTCATAAATGCTCCGATGGTGAGTGTGGAGCAAAGAGAGAGAGTCCGCCTCATCTTGATTTCTCAAGGATATTGCTTAAAAAGTGTCTTCAGACTTATTAATGTACTTTTCCACTAGTACATTTCCTCTATGATCTTTCTCTTCTGCCCCTGATGTTTCTAGGGTTCTGTGTCTAACTGCCTGCGGGATATCTTCTCTTGGCTGTCTCCCCATCCATATACCTGTATCTTTGCTCATTTCCATTGTCTTTTCCTTTCCCTCCTCCCAAATGCAGCTTTTCAAGGTTCTTGAATCTAATCTCTATTTTCTCTTGGGAATATTTTAACATGTTTTTCTATCAAGACCCAGAAAGGAGTGGGGTTGCCTATTAGGGCCAACAAAGAGCTATACCCAGTCTGAGCTGTTATCACCAGGAACAGCTCTCCGAATCATCACTGGAATTCAGTAAGGCACACACACTCTGAATTCCTCATTCTAATCCTGGTCTGAAAGCAGAATCTGTCCCCCTCAGAGCTCTGGTCTCACTATGGTCATGTTTTAAATAACAAACCAAGTAACCACACCATTTAGTCACAGCAGGAAATCTTTGCAAATAAAATTGTTGCAAATGATTGTTTTATGAGGATGACTTTTCTGTTGGCCTGCTGCTGATCCACTGCACCAGCTGTGAGAGGAAGGCCCCTTAGGTGGTATCTGGGAGTGACCCAGCCCCAAGAGGACACAGTAATACAGTTAGGAAATGGCTTCCCCTTTCACCTTCTGAAAACCTAGCAGTATTAACAGGCCCTGTCATCTCCAGAAGCATTATAAGGGGAAGTAAAACTCTCATTTTTATCGAAACAAGTTGTGGCTTTCTTTTCATGTGAGGGAAGTTCGTAAGTCTAGATTTAGGGAACAGGGACAGGGGTATGGATATCTCTGAATCCCCAAAGACAGATGCATATTTGAAGTGATTCACTTGTTAGTTACTGAAAGAAGATTCATAAAAATGGACTATTTTAGTTCACTGTCAAATGAGCATTATTTATCACGTGTCAGTTCAAATTCCTTACAATTACTTCTTAGCTCCTTCAGCTTGGCCAGTTTTAGACTTGATGACTATATATCTCAGATACGCTCTAAGCTGCTGGACAATCTTTTCACTCAGGTCGCAAGAACAATACAGGAACCCAGTTAAATTTGAATTTCGGATAAACAACAGATTTTTTTGTTTGTTTGTTTCTTTGCATAAGTCTGTACCAAATATTACATGGGACATGCTGATACTAAAAGATAATTTGCTGTTTATCTGAAATTCAAATTTAACAGGACCCCTGTATTATTTTTTGCTAAATATGACAACCCTGCTTTGTACACTAGCAAATAAGTTAACTTTCTGTTCAAACTTTGTAGCATTTATTTATGCCTTGTTAGTACATGTAGTACCATGCCCTGTAACACAGCCTAAGCCATGCTGAGAGAGTTTTATTCCAATTAGGAACTGTATTTGATTGAAAGAGCTGGAAAATTTCTTATGCCATGCATTCTCTAAGTGAAGAATCTTCTTAGTTCCTGAGAAAAGTTTGAAAATGTTTTGGTGCCAGGTGATCTAAAATTGTTGAGAAAGGGATTCTGCCTGTTACCTAAACCCTTCTTTATTTCCCTGAGTTAGAGAAGAATTGTTAGCTATTAGTAGGCACATGTCTATATTTTTCCTTTATCACTTCCTGGGGGAGCAGTTAATGGTTATTTTCCTTTATTCGAGTATGCTCTCGAATACTTTACTAGTTTGTTTCTGTCACTCAGATGATAGCACACTTGCCACTCACTTCTGCTCTTTCTGTCCTGATGATCCAATGTTCCTACTCTTCATATAGGGCACCTTTTGGAACTTGTAGAAAAAGCAGACTCTCTTTGAGATGGCCGGATCTCAACATAGCAAACCTCTTATGAATCTTGCCTAATGATTTTTGCCTAGTGTCCTTGGTTTTCCTACTCAACATTTATTTTGCACTGCCCCCAAACCCCATCTTTCCTTCCCCATTAAATTTGCCATCTCAAAAGGCCAGCGTCTTCCTCCTGGCCTAGCTTTTGAGAGATGGGGATAACTGCTATAAAGAAAAGTGCTTTGTTAGGTTCTTATTAGAAGGGCAGTGACAAACACTATCTTTCTTTAATCTTGAGTCAGTCTCCCCATCCTTGGAACCATTGTATTGGGTGGATTGCTCCCATGGGATGCCCACTTACGTCCTTGGCCTGGAAAGTGCTGAGAGGTTAAGAAATAAATGAGGAAGTGAGTCAATATTTTTTAGACACTATGGGCCAGAGCTGCTTGGTCATTACCCATCTTTAGTTGTTATTAAATGTTAATGGAGTGCCCAGCATAGACAGATTTATGGTAAGACACATATGTATCATAGGTGCACTTAATATAATTTACATGTGAACCAGTCAAGAGGCTCTGTGAATGTATCGTTATAAGGGGACTGTCAGGCGTAGTGGCCCTTTATGGGATTAAAGAAGTCCCCTGGGATCTAAGGAAAGTTATGTTTTTATATGAAATGTTTTATAAAGCTAGACACACTTGTGTATGTAAATATAGATATAAATTGGGAAAGATAACTGAAGAATCTAATAACTATCCTAAAAGATATATGCAATGCTTATTGTAATTCAAGCAAAGTAAGCTTTAATTGTTCATGGAAGAATGACCGAATGTGAGGATTTTTCAAACTCTTCTGTTTCTTTTTGTCTTTCATATTTTTCATGTCAGATATACAGATGGTCATTTCAGTCAGTGATCTTTGCTTCTTTCCCTTAAATTCAAATCTGTGAAGAACATTCTCGAATGTTTAACACTGAGACCCGATACATGATTCTTTCCTTAATTACTGTTTAATTCTGTGGCTCAGTTGTAAAATTCAAAACTTACCCATGACATATTTGGTGTTTCTTTCCTCTTTCTTCTCTTCCATTTTTTTTCTCCTCTACTTCCTCCCCACTCTTTTATTTCTTCTTCCTTCTTTAAAAAATCATTTACAATTTGGAAGAGAAGGCTGGAGAGTAAGAGGGAGAGTGAGTGGGGAAAGAATTCATTTCACTGAGGACAATTGTTTTTTTTGGTGGGTGTGGAAAGGGATGTATATAGTGCTGGGAGAGAAGACACAGGTGGTACACTGCCTATAGGAAGGGACAGGATGGTCTTAAAGAGGAAAGAAGGAAGAGTAGACCAGAGCCACAACTCTCAGCGGAGACAAAAGACAGGCCTCGTTCCAAATAACTGTTTCTGCCTCAGAAAGGAAATAGGTTGGTGGCAATGGTAGGTGTTAAGCAGAGGGTCACGAGATGTATGCTCAAAAGCAGGCCCATTGTCAGCCGGGCTGAGGAAGCTGTTGACTCCAATGTTGACTGTCTTTCTGAGTACTAACTGCATACCAGCATTGTCAGTTATCTAATTTGATCCTTGCAAAAATCCTGGTCCATGAAAATGTCCTTAGGATTACCTGACCTCCTGTTGCAAAGAGCAACTTGTCCTTCCCCTGTCCCAAGCCCCATCTCCTGCTTTATTTTTCTCTGTTGCACTGACCTGACATACTGCGTATATTTTACTTTTAAATATTTTGTTGTCCTCTCGGTTGAATTTAGGCTCTCTGAGAGCAGGACTTATTTTTTCAACCTCCATATTCCCAGCACAGTGTCTGATAGACTGTAGGAACTAGATAAATATTTGTCAGCTGAAATCATGAATTAAGACAGGTGTCATTATCCCCGTTTTATATGTTTCTAAGAAACCCAAGGCCTAGGGACCCCCAGCTTAGGCTGTGTGATGATGCCAGGATCTGGCCTGGATCTGCCTGGGGAGCTGGATTGGAGCCCCTCACTGCGCTGTACATTGGCCAAGCCTTAAAAATAAATCTCGGCTTTCCTTAAAATCAGAGCATTAGAGTTGGAAGAATCCTTGCTGCTCATCTAATCCAACCCTTTCGATACATGCATTCTCACAGAATAGGTGGTGGAATGATGAATGGATTTTACAAATGTGAACACAAAAATCTCAGAGTGGTCACTCATCTGTTAGAGGCTGGGCGGGTGCAGAACCCAGGTGTCCTGATGGTAGGAGCAACTCTCTTCATAGAGCACGCTGCCTCTTAGCTGCTTGACCATGTCCTCAGAAGGGCTGGAAGGCAGCGGGTTTTCCTGTTAACCTTTGCCCTGGTCTGGCAGTGTCCCCACTATTCTTACTCCCTTGGTTCTTTCCCAGACAAGGGTGCAAATTCACAGTTAATGGGAATTGAAGGTGGTGTTATTTAGAAATTGAGTAGGATTGTTTCTCCATCTGTTCTCTCTTCCCACCAGAGGATAAAGGCTGGCTGGGTGGTGGTAAGGATGGAGGCGAGTTGCCAGAAAGCTCAAGTGCTGTCATTTACGGTTACTGCCATGGGCTGGAAGGCTGAGTGAGGGCTGGACCACAGCCGGCAAAGGTCAGCTTCACTAACATGAGCTTCTTGAGAGCAGAGATGGTTTTCTGGCTTTTGCATCTATATAAGACCTCATGTATTTAAAATAAATAATAGTTTGAGCCTTTCTCTTTGTTTCTTCCCCAATGGAACTATCAGGGCACCAGAGTGGTCATCTCCTGGAAGAATCCTCCAGGCTGATAAGGATTTGGAAGAAGCGGGGTGTTCAGCCTGCTTGATTTTCAGAAGTGGTTGCTAAGGGATCTGAACCAGCACCTCAGATGCATGCATAGAAGCTGGAAAGAGGGTGGTGGCAAGAGCTGGGTAGAAGAAGCTTTCCTTGAGTTTCAGGCTTTTATCAGTGGCGCATTCTCTTCCGGGAGGGTCTGGTGGGGTTAGCGCGCCCAGACTGGCACCAGTCCCCAAGCTGGGCTGGCTGGTCACACATGAAGGAACTGCTGCTGACAGATTAGAGTTTCCCTGCTGCTGAAATCTGTTCCCTCTTGTCCGGCTTCCAGCAGCAGCAGCCGGCCGGGGGCTGCCTACTGCCTCCCTCGCTGCTCAGGCTTTATCTTTTCCTCATTCATTACTGTTTCACACAGCCCCCACCTTTCTTTCTTTCTTTTTTCCCCATCTCTTTCTCTCTAGGGTATTCTGTTCATTGATCTTTTGCTGCCCCTCTCTTCTTCTTGCCACCTCTTATTTAAAAGCTTTAAAGGCTTTCCTGTCTTTTGCTCTCTATGTTCATAAATGACCACATGTGGGATTCTTGCACATATACATACTCATGTGTGTGTGTATTGTACATCCATTCAGTGTATGTTTGTGTATGTACATTTACATCTGTCAAATGGAGTAGGGCATTATTAAAAGAACTGGGTAAAAATACTTTTCCATATTAAATTTGCACAATTCTTTCTATTACTGGGAACATTTAGTTGATGGTATGAGAAAAGTTGAATATGGGATAGAAGTCTTTTAAAATGGCTTTTCTGGAATTAGCTCTTGTGAAATCAACAAGTATTTCCTTCCAATCAGATTCCCTTTTAAAAGTTTTGATGGCTGTAAGGATGGTTGCTAAGTAACGTTATCACATTTATTGTTTGGGCAAAGGAGGTAGACTGCAGTAGTCAAGTGGTTCTATATATTTTTAAGAAATCCCTAATGTCTTCTTTTTCTAAAGGAAATGTCTTCCTTGACGAAACAACAGAAATAGGCACAGAAGCCACACAATATCATGTTCATTCTAAGTGGTCCTTTTCAGAATTCCCTGAAAGGGATCACAGATGGAGTCTGGATGAGGATATGTGTCAACATACGTTTAATGTTTGACATAAGTCTTGATGATCAAAAACTTCAAGTTGTTCTCATTAGTATGCCTAATAATGAGGATAATAAAAGTGACCATTTTCATCCAGAGAATCTTGTTGTCTATCATCTCGCTGAACCATGACAGCAAACCTATGAGGGCTTCAAATCTCTGCATGGATTGACTGGATATCGACAGAGGAAACTCAGATTCTTCCTTCCCTTTTAATTTTCCCAGCAGCCCTTCCAGGCACTCCCACCCATCATGTTCCTTCCTTGAACCACAATCTCCTAGGGACTTTTGTTTAGGCAAAAATAGCCTAATAGAATGCCGTTACGATGTAGTTCATTATGATGTAAATTTTAATAATATGTCAAATTTCAATCATTATTGACCATGTAGAGAAAAGACGAGGGGTGTGTGTGTGTGTGTGTGTGTGTGTGTGTGTGATAGTCTGTGACTTAAAATCGCAAGTGATCTACAGACGACGCAGTGTCGTGATTTTCACAGCTCTGTCACCACACCTCACGTGTGTTCACACACAGACTTCCTTGCTTTACTCGGAACAGGAGAGGTCACGTATTCAACAGTCTGATGCATCTAGAACATAACCCAGTACCACAAAGAAAGCAGAAAAGGGCTTTGAACTAAAATCACTGACACAAAAGTCTTGCCCTAACATTCGTGTGCTTTATTTTAACGCAGAGTTCATTTACTCTAATTTTATATATACTTCTAAGAAATCTGTGGACAGTTGGATTAGATATGCATAGAGTATCAGTAACCCAGGTTAAATGTGACACATGAGCATATTTAGGTGGTATGTCCAGAGGTGGTATGGTAGCTGCATGATCACCAGGACCCCCTGCTAGCTTTCCATTTTTTTGTTTATAGGGTGTGGCCTTCTTTCATCCCCATGCCAAAAGTGGCTGCTGAATTCCAATGTCAATCAGTAGATTGAAGCCAAAAGGAAGGAGGGCAAGCTCTTTTCCTTTTAAGGAGATTACCCAGAAACCCCATACTTTGCTTATAGCCCATTGGTCTGAAATCAGTCCGTGGCCATAGCTAGTTGCAAAGGTAACTGGCAAGTGTATTTTAGTTAAATTTAGTTTTTGACCAGGGCAGTAATATATGTCCAGTTACAAATCAAAGTACTAGAGAGAGAATCAAGGCTGTATCTTTGGTAGGTAGCCAGGAGCCTCTAAGATACTTTTTTATCTGATTTCCCACATGACAAGAGCTTAGAAATAACGAACATGATGAGAATTGGGTAGGCAAATGGACAGCATTAAGAAATAACAAACAGAATGGTAAGGTGCAGAAAATAATAGAAAAGCCTAGCAGAAGATCTTGAGGGAACACTCATCTAAGACCATTTGGGTCAAAATGCGATGTTCTCCCCAGAAAGCATACACCCCCTTTAAAGCATCCCTGTATAGCAAAATAGCATAGTCATTGTTAGGTCATCAATAGAGCTTAAATTATATTGATTATCTTTGGTTTAAGAAGTCAGAAAACTCTATAATACCTTTCTGAAATTTTCCATTTTAAAATGCTTCCTATAATCAAGAAAAAGCTTGGTACTTAAAAATACTAAGCTCCAGCAATTTAGAAAATTTACTTTAAAAGAGGTTATTGAGTGAATACTATGTGCCAAGTGCTTTATATAGCCTTATTTAAGATTGAATGTACTGTACAGAGGCAGTATTACTTCCATTTTTCAGAGAAAGAAACTGAGATCCAGAAAGTAAAGTCACTTGCCTACTTTACTTACAGATAAAGTTGGGTTTCAAACCCAAGTCTCTATGAATTCCAGGTGTACTTTGCCCTACGTTGTCAAGCCTTCTGAGAATTATCTCTGTAGCTGAGGAGGCTAAATCAATTAGGCATGACTGATGTGTGTGAAGACATCATTAATCTGCAGGACAAAGTGGTTTTGTAATAAAGAGTTTCTTTCTTGGCTCTCTGCTGAATTATTTTCCTGAAGCCATGATAAATCCAGGATCAGCCTGGGAATAGTGTCCAGTACACACCTGTTAGGGATGTCCCAGACAGAGCCCCTTTATTTCCCTCTCTGTCCTGGAGTGTGTCACATCTATATTTACTGGCCTTGCTGTTATCTCATGCCGTCTGTTTCCGACTGGAAAAGATGCTTATATTTTCTTATTTTATTCCTATGTATTCCAAAGTCCTTTAGCCCACTTTTGGAAAAACAAGACCTCGTCATCTTTGCAGACCTGAAAGTCCTTGGAAACTGAACTGAGAGTAGACTTTCTGTTCTGGAATCTGCTGAGGCACCTGGAGGTTACAGACACATTCAAATACTGTCAGAGACATGTAATAAAACAAAACAAGATCTTGGCCTCTGTCATGATTTACAAATGTCCTCCAGGGCCTCTATCATTTTTGACAGGTCAGATAAATTTGGATTTGTTTACGACTGATACGCGCCAGAGATGAGAGACAAGTAAAAATAATGCTATTGGGAGTGAAAGAGACGTGATGTGTGAGGGTGCTTTCCTGTGCCTCACAATATTACATTCCCTGATAGCTGACTTAGTGACACATTCAGTAGGAATTTTGATTCCCTATTATGTACTAAATCACACGTTAGAAGCTGGGCATACAAACAGTACACATCATCCATTAATTGGCTTCATAAGGAATGGGCCATCCACAGAAAGTTCTTTTAATTGGCTGGCTTGGACTTATTTTTCTCGTAACCCAAAGTGAATTCCCAAAGACACTAGCAAAACGAACCTAAGAAACAAAGATCAAAATTTCAGAATACGTTGGTTAAAGGTATTGGCAATTTCCTGGTACTTCTGACAGAAGGCCATGAAGGATCCCTTCTGACAGAGAACAAGATAGTGGAGTTAAGGGGAAAAGAACCCTTCTAACACAGCTGATTCTAGCTTAATTCTTTTATCTCATTGTCACAGATTATCAGCCACCTGCAAAGTCAAAACCTCATAAAAGAATATTCTTTTGAAAGATATCAGAATTTCCTTCCCCATGTGTATACACATACTTTGTGTGCTCAGTCACCAACAAGTTTAAAAATAGGAACCATGGTGTTGCCATGACTCCCAGTGCTACTCTGCTGCCTTCCTTACCCTTTGATGTGATTTCACTTCAGAACGAGATTTAGCAAGGATCTGGCTCAGAGCGGCCTCTAGCGGCTTAATCCTTAGGGAAGTACGTACTTCCTTCCCGGAACATTCATCCCAATTCCAAAATTAACCCATAGCCAAGTTGAACACTTGTGTGTTCTGAACCATTCTCAGCTTTTTGCAGAATCTTTCTCACCAGCCCTGAGCAGCAAACCAGTTGGTACCTACTGTGTGCTCAAAACTCCAGGCAACCTGTTCACTGTGTTGCTGTGGAAACAAGACCTGCATCCCACAAACCCCACCAAGGAACCTGGGTGGTGGAGGTATCATGGAGAATGAAATCATGCAAATAAAACATGTTTGCATGATCATAGCAGATCATCAGAAGTTAACATTTTCCTTTCTTCAGATAAAGGAGCCTTCTAAAATGTTTTACCTGACGCTGATTCAATAGCCTCAGGGAAATGTTGAACAGTTGACTTGCTCCCATGCTGTCTTCACTTCCCTGTGTTTTTGAGTTCCCTGTGTCAGTGTTTCTCAGTCCTGACTGTGTGTTAGAATATACTGGAAGCTTTAAGAAACTGTATGCAGATCCCAAGATCCCACCCTGCAAAATTCTGATTTAGTTCGACAGGAAGGGGGTAGGGGCCTGGGAACGGACATATATTGAAAAGCGCCCAAGTTGATTCTCAAGGGCAGCCAGGGTTGTGAATCACTGTTCTCAACTCTGCTGTTATTGTTGTGGACCCCACAGCCAGAATAAGGAGAAAGGCAATGATAGCATTTGCATAAATTTGAACTTCATGCTAATGAAAGAATTCCTTCCTTTGATTCTCTTGATGACCAGTCTAAAAATTGTGATCCCTGTTAGTGCTATGAAATTCAAGTTCTAGAAAGAGTACAGGATATGGACATTTCATCAACGGTGATCCTCTTGCAGGTGGTCATGGTTTTCTAAGACTGGTTTTGGTCCTTTTCTTACACTCCATGTGTCTATTTTATGCAGAGATGAGTTTCCGGCAGGAAAGCTGACAGCATGAGCATCAAAACAAATCTGACTTTAAAATGGCATTTCAATTCTCCTGTACATAGATTGATTACAATCCCAAAAGAAACAGAAGTTGAAAAGTTTCAGATGGGATGTCTGCTGGCCTTGATGAGAAAATTATGCTTTGTTACATTTTGGAGCACACAAGTGTTTTTAAAATGAAAGTTATTAGCACTAGAAAATGATGTTCTTTGTATTACTACACTGTTATTACATTAAAGGAATTGCTCCCTAAAGTGCTACAGAATGAAAGGAAAAACAGAGTCTAGAGTAAGGAAGACACAAAGTGAGGCAAGGTAAGAAAATTAATGGTGGGCCAGCTTGATCTTACAACTCTTCCCTGAAGTCTGGGAGAGACCTCCTTTAGCAAAACCAATTGAGTCGGGCTTGATAATGTTCTGTCAGGAGTTTACAGGTGATTTCATAATGTGTGCCATTATCTGAGTGCTACGAGCAAGCAAGAGAGTGAGGCCAAGGCATAGCTTTGGAATTGTATTAAGGGAGGACGACATTTTTCAGAACACAGTAATGCTATCGATGTGATTAAAGACTTTGTGTGGCAAAGGATGCTTTATGCTTGTCCAAAGGCATAAGAAGAGAAGGAAATGTACATTATCATTAAAACCCTTTGTGACTTGTGTAAGAGAACCATGACCGTCTCCAGACACATTTCCCAAGTAGGTGATTATTAGGTGATTGTCATCATTGCCTTTAATTCCTGTCTTCCACCCACCCAGCTATCTCTCCCACACTAATCCTGAAGGTGCCTGGCTGAACAGATGGTATTTTGCATCATGTCCTTGAGGCCATCTTACTTGGACTTCTTTAATGGGCAGGGGGAGTGAACCCAGAATCCTTGTTCTTCCCCAAACTCCAAGTTCCAGATCTGGGCTACGATATGGAGATTTCTGGCGTCTGTTGGCCAGTGGCATGTCATGAGGGAGGAGCTAATTGCTATATAGAAGCACTTATTCATTGCTACACAATATGTGGTTCTCTTTTGGGCTCAACCAGGCTCCTCAAGTTTGAATTGAAAAATGTCTTATGTAGGAAGTCAAATCCTTATTTTGTATATGTCAGTGACGGGTGCCGTAAGCAGGAGTATGTGTTTAGTTGTTTGTTTTTAGATGTGTAGAGGTTTTGCCAGATTTCATGCCAGGGACATGACAGACAATATTGGGGTCTGCATTGGTGGTGAAGAGTAGATGAAAGGAAGTGTAGCTACTACACTGCAAACCTCAAACAATTATGGACCTGTGAATCTCAGGGGCCAAGAGCCGTAGCCACTCTTAATGTCCCTTGTACTTTACAGGGATTTCTTTGCCTTGCTGGCATTGTTTTCATTTTTCCTGGAGTGATATCAGCTTCATTTCATCCTGGGTGTTCAGTGTTGTCTTAAGAACCAGGCAGCGAGGAGAATAGCTGTCTCCCCAGCTCACCTCACTGTGCTGTCCACCATACTTACAGGTGGAGCCACAGGGTGACCTAGAAACTCTGTGTGCTCTCCTGGAGGAGTTGAGGGTACATGCAAGGGTTTTTGTCTGTCTTGTGTTTCTTATTCCCTTTTTCTGTGAGAGATGATAGTTCATATGTGTCAGTGTCAGGAAGACTGAGCTGTCTTTCTTTTTCTATTTCAAAGGTAAGATTGGAAAGTGGGAAAAGAAAGCAAGTACAGCATTTGATTCAGCCTTTGAAATCTTTTGGGTCCCGTGTAAAGGACACACATGCTAAGTCTGTCAGCCCTGGCAGTCACACGTGCTTCAGATTGTGAGGCTTATTTTTTCTTCAAAAGAAAAAAAAAAAAAAGTCTGTCTCTCTATTCCTTCTGAGCACTGGCAAAAGATCCTACTTCGCCACATTTGGTTGTACCGGCTATCACATCAGTCACTCTGGTTATTAGTAAGCAGCTGGCAAATATGTTTATTAAGAAAAGAAAGAAAGGAATTGACAGGCGATGTGAAGAAGGAACAGGACATATCTAAAGGGAAAGAGACACCTGAGAAATAGATAAGACCGGGGCGTGATCCTGTGATGCCTGGGTGCTGAGGCCCTGATCACAGAGCCCCCACAACATGCCTTTGGTCCAGGCTGTATTGGCCCATCCTGATAGACCAGAGATGCTGCTGGAGAAAGAATAGCATCATGACTGGAGAGCAGTCTGCCTTAACATAATGTCATGCCTTGATGAGAAAACGAAAACCCTGCTTTTGTAAATCTAAGTCAGAGGTGAAGAGTTGGTCTCCTTGAAGGGCCGTGTGCTCAGAATTCCTCAAGTATACTTTGCTTTCCTTTACAAAGGAGAAAGAACCAGGGCCTGGTCAGACGTCAATTCCAAAAGCGTGACAAAGGCCCACCCCTCCACCCCCGCCCCCGCAAGCATCTTCGGGAAGCTGATGTCTGGTGGTTGGACTGGATGATGAAAAACCCATCATCTTGGCATCTGTACTTTTTTGAGTGGAGACATTGTTATTGAAGATCTCAAAATGGCTTATGTAGTCTTTCTCAAATCAAGTTGGGGCTAAGGAAGAAATTGTAGCCCAGGCCTTATTGAATTAAATAAGATTTCAGTATGCTGCAAGTAGTGAAGAATTGGATATCTAGAGCAGAATGCTAATTTTTCCACAAATCTGATGGCCTCCTTTTATCCACTGCATGAAATATATGTTTCTCAGCAAGCCATAATAGATCCTTGAATAACTGGGTCTAACTTTCGTGATTGGGCTTGTCTTATATTCTTCCCTCTTCTAAGTCCCCACCTTGCCCTAATATATACTGCTTGTAATCCAGCAATACCAAATGACGTAACTGGCCATTCTCTAAGTATGACAGTTTTTTACTAGATGTATCTGCATTGGGCTGTTCTCTCTGAATGGGCTGTCAGTTCCCTTGGTGAATAGCTTTTAGATCTGACTCAGGTGTCACCTCCTCTATGAAGCCTTCTCTTACGATTCCAGAAAGAATTAGTCATTCCTCTCTTTGTGCTCCTGTGTTCATACCTCTATGATTAGAAATGTGCAAACAGTTCAAATTAAAAGTGTATCTGGGAGTATCTAAGGCCGGAATGTCTCATTCAATTTTGTAGCCACCCCAGAGCTCATTGCACAGAAGACACACATTTTTTTTCAGAATGAAAATGTGAATGAATCAAGATGAAAGGTGGGCTTGTACACGTGGAATGAAAAAGTGATTATTCTTTTAAAAATTAAATATGCTCTCCTTCATGTGTGAAGGTGATTTTTCTGATTCATTGGCAATAAAATATAGGCTTTGAACTAGTTTCAACGTTTGTTTTATGTGTAGAGTGCGCTCACCTGGTCCTTTGCCTCATGATCAGCCGTGTACTTGGAAATCATCCCTTCGTTACCTGCACTCCTTTTATATATAGTTTGTCAGACTCCAGCAGTTCTTGCACAGTGCCCTTACGCTAAGTCATGTTTTCTTCTCTCCTTCCATAGTTACTGTCTTTGTTAGCTTGTGCCTATATTTCTATAACAAGCTGCTCTGTCTCCTCATCTTTACTATCACAAAAATCATCTTACCCACTCTCAGGTTTATATTTTCAAATAACATTTGGATCATTGTATTCAGATGATTAAAGACCTAGGTGAACTTATTTGAGCCAAGTTGAAACTTAGCATGGCAGTCATCCTCCCTGGATATCAAATTACTAAGTGTAGCGTCAGATTTCAAAGTACTTTCCAAAAGGGCCTTCATTTCTAGGCACACCCCTTCCTCTGTATGGTGGAAGGGGCACTCTGCCGGGAGGCAGGAGAGCGTGGTTCTGTTCCTGGCTTTGTCACTAATGAGCTGTGTTACAGATCATTTCACCTTTTCAGACTTTGGCTTTCCCATCTGTAAAATAATGTCTTAGGAGAGATGCTTGCTTGGAAAGAATTTGAAAGAGATGAGCCCTGTATTCCTTCTGATTCCAAAGTCCTTTGATTCTTTGATTTTATGAGGTATAGGACTTCTACGTTCCCATCCAACCCTATAATCAGTGAAGTAGCTTGAGTAGGTTTTGAATCCAGAACCTTGGCCTCATTCCTAGTACAATACGATATAGCAGCTGAGAAAGCACCAGAAGGGGAGTGAAGAGTAAGGGCCTCTATGTTAAGCCTGCCCTTTATGTGGATATACATAACACCAGAAGCCGTCCTTTCTCAGTTTTAGTTGTTCGTTCAGCCAACCTTTTGATTCACTTCATAAAGAAAAATAAATGGGCCAGATTTGATTTTCTTTGATTGAAAAGATTTGTTTTATATTCTTCCTGCCTCAGCGAACAGTAACTTGCAGTTATTCACAGTCTAGTTACCCAATTCTGGGCTGAGTTCCTTGATTCTGCTTTCCTTTTCGGAGGCCCAGTTTTTGGTAGAGCATTTACTTTTTAAGAAACGCCATCTGAAGATGAACAAAGTGAAGGTCAGGACATGGGCCTCAAATTGCTTCTTGTCAACTTTGCTTATTTGCTCGGGTTCTACTAACGGAATTGTTCAGCTGCTCAAGGTGGAATTGTCATGCTATAACCCCATAAACCTTGTCCTCCACTGCTTTTCTCCATGGCGTGGTTATCCTGGGTGCATTTGTCAGAAATTTGCAAGTCATCTTTGATTCTTTCCTCTCCCTCATCCCCTTCATCTAATCGATTTTCTAATTTTACGTGTTGTCTAGCCAAATATATTTGAAATCTGTCCACTTTTTTCCATTTTTCCTGCAGTCCTAGTTAAATTACATGGACACATGTGTGTGTGTGCGTGTGCGCACACACACACACACACTTATGTGTGTGATTATTTGTTTAATGTTTGTGTCATCCTCTCACTAGACTGTCAGCGCCACGTTGGCAGTGAAGTGTCTGTTTTACTCACGGTTGCATTTTAATGCTTAGCACTTTAATTGGCTCAGAGCAGACACTCAATAAATTGTTCTTGAATGAGTGAATTAACTTAAGCTAATTGTAAAGTGAAGCTTTGAATTATCTGTGGACTTGATTTCCTCTGGGCCTTTGAATTATGTATTTAGACTTTGTTTCAGGTTCTTTTCTTAGATTCTTTATATTTTCAACAAACTGCAGCACCTGCTCTGTGCACAAAGCTGTACTTGGTGTGAAGGACAACACAACAGAAAAGACATGTTCTGATTTTCTTCGGAACCTGGGTTTAGTTGAAGAAGCAAAGCCTGCACCCACAAAAATCTTGAGTAGACGTATAAGACAAAATATGAACAAGTACCTAACCTGGGTAGTACAACTCATATGCTACAGTCAAGGCGTGCTGTCGATGTCAGCCAAAGTCGCAGCCTTGATACATCATGGAGGGATGGGAGGCAGTGGAACTTGACATAGACTTCAAAGAATGGACAATATAGAGGTGCAAAGCCAGGTGGCATTTCTCCAAGTGGGACTGATAACATGAGCAAAGACTTGGTCTTGACACTGAATGTTCATGTGTGCATTATACTGGAATCAACTTAATCTGAATGGAATTGCAGACAAGTAATGGGAAATAAATGTGAGGTTACAGTGAGACAGAGTTATTTTTTTAAAGGCCACTAGCTATTGCTGGAAAGATACCATATTGGGAGTTGGCATCTAATTATGTGACCTTAATCAAATCATTTTCTCTGTCCTAATCTCATCCAAAAAAATGAGGAAAAGAGCATGTAGTAGTAAAACGTAGGTTTAAAACTTTTAGCTATAATGTGGTATGTTACGTTTCTGTAAAGGAGTTGAAATAGACACCACTGATGTATCTTTCTGCTGTACAGTCTCCTCTGTATGGAACAGCCTATTTAGTTCTTGAATCCCTGCGTTGGCCTGAATGAGTGTCACTGCTAACCAGTAGTTTATGGAACACCTTGAAAACTAGATTCACGTCGTTTAAGTTTATCCTGGCAGGTAGCCATAGGAACAACTTGATGAAATAGTTATTTTAAGAAGATTAATCTTGTACCACTGAATAAGAGGATGGGGGAGAGTGACCGAAGGTTGGAAGACAAGTGAAACCTACTACAAATGCAAGGTGACAAGGGCCAGAATTTTGGTGGTCTCGGGTTACAAAAGAATTTTGAAGGATGCTTCATTAGGATCTGGTAATGTCCTGTATAGAAAATACACAGAAGATAAAATAGTCAAAGCTGCCTTTTAGGTTTTGGGATTGAAAAGATGGTGATGGATCAGTGGAAATTGAGAAGTTCACATGGGAATCTGTTTTTCAAAGAAGATGCATTAAATTCGGAGTTGAGGGCTGGACGTGTTAGTGAAGATGTCTTGAAGAGCCTACTATACAGTCTGGAACGTGAAGTTACAGAGTTGAAATTCATCAGCATAGTGTTGATACAACTCTCAGTGACCAGCTGAGAAAAGATCAGTTCTCTCGGAAGAATATATATAGAAAAGTAAAGTGAGGTACAGACTGAGCTTTGAGCACCCAATACAGTTGGAGGGGAGGTGGAGGCAGAATATTTAGCAAAGGTCACAGGCCTGGTGGAGACAGGGAGGAGGATTGTGATTGTCACCTCTGTAAGGGGCAGGTGACTGAAGCCGAAATAAATGATTTTTAAGAAACGAAAAGGGGTCAATACTGTCAAATGTGGTAGAAAGAACAGGTATTTGTGGACCATACGTATCTTTTATTTCCTCTTTTATACCATTAACTACCATTAATCAGAGATCAATTATTTAGTTTTTGAGTATTTAGGTCAGTTGCCTAATTTTTGATCATTTTAGTATTTTTTAAACAGCATAGGGAAATAGTTAAGGGAAGGGAGGGAAGGATTCAACCCTTTCCCTCCCTATTCCCAAGTGTAGGAAAAGGTTAGTGGGGAAGGAGCTTGATAATCATTGTTGGTAAAAATAAATGTGGGCACAATATTGGAAGCCAGAGGGGTCTCTCAGCATCCCTCTGCTTCTATTGCCACCATTACCAACAGTCTCCTATAAACTAGTGTCACTCTGGTCAAAGTGCCCAAATAATCTACATATCTGGTAGGTTATCAAATAAACTACCCCATGCAGGGAGTGAATGTTAGGTGATTTTAGGTGAATGTTAGGTGTTAACATGTTTTGGTTTCTTGTTTTGAAGTACAGAGTAGCTAGTGCCAAATAAAGGACAGAAGAAAACAAAATATCTGTCTTAGACTAACTACATTAGTCTAGCTGAGTGGCCTTGCAGAGTTACCTCACCTCTCTGAGCTTAAGTCTTCGTCTATATAAACAGAGGTAACAGTAAAGGTGTCCTATTGTTTTCATGCTGGTTAAATGAAAATGTATGCAAAGTGTTTAGCAGAGGACTCGTACAAAGAAAATGCTCAAAAAACATAGTAATTGTTTTTGTTATCATCTTATTTTACTTGGTTTTTTTTTTTTTAGTCTGTTTCAGCTTATATCAACATTAACAACTAAAATTAAACGGAAAACTGTGTTTAGAAAGTGTAAGCTTTAAAGATTGTATTATTTTTTCCAAGAGGGGCAGAGTTCTTCCACTATAGTTTTATTAGACGTAAATCTATATGAAACCTAGACAGTTACTTGCTCCTGAATCTTCCCTGCCGTGGGCTCTCAAGAGTGATTTGTCTAAAGCATGGTGGTAGCACATTTATGTGGAACGCTGAGAAAGGGACCTGGAAATGCTATATGAAGGGCGGGATGAAATTATCTTAGTGTCTTAGTTTGAAGTAGTCTACTGATGCGGAATCATTCTGAAAGGGAAAAAATAATATGTACATTTCTGAGAGCAAAGATGCATGTGCTGACAATTTTGATTTTTGCCCAGAGATGCTGGCATTTTCTTTCTGGGGGCGGTTCTTATGTTTCCAACAGTGTTCCCACTGCATACCACGTTCTCTCCTCCTCGCCCTTCTCCTCCCACCCCCCACCCCATATGTCTTCCTTTTTGTTGCGCCCACCCTACTCCTGGTTTCTTTCTGTCTCTCTCTTCTCTTGTAGGTTATTTCCCTTCAGTAACAAAATGAATCCTGTCATAGAACTGAGGATTACTTTCCCCAGATCCATTCTCCATCACTTCAATGATTTCTTTTTTGAAGGTTTTGTAATAAGCAAGAGATCTGGGAAACAGACTTTTCTACATATTCTATTGTGCTTCTCTCATGTTTCTGTTTCCTCTGGTAGTTCCCTGGGCTCCATCCCCTCTCTCTATCTTCCCCAAGCTGCCTCCCTAATCGCTCTTCCTCCCTCCTCCTCCAAGACTGTCTCTCCATGAATTGGCTGTTCCCAGCCCAAGCATTACCTGGCCTTGGAAATCTCCACCATTCAAAAGCTAGGTCAGACAGAGAACTACACAGAAATGGGAGGGACAGAAGGAATACAGGTCTTCAAGAATGAGTTTGGACCTGGGTAAAGATGACCTGAACGGCTTGATGCAGCTGTAGGGATGGCAGTGAATTATTTGGGACAAAGAATTATGATAGATGACATGACTCGTGGGGACTAATTTACGTCAGACCCGATCCCCACGCCCAATGCAGGGAATGGACGTTAGGTTATTGTCTGCATGTTTTGGTTTCTTGTTTTGAAGCACAGAGTAGCTAGTGCCAAATAAATGACAGAAAAAACAAAACATCTGTTTTAGACTTAACTACATTTCGGACTTCATCTCTTACTCAAATGGAGACACAGTACCCTAAAGAAAATACCATTATATTATGCTGTTTGATTAGTGTGAGGACACTTGTGTATGTTTTACTGTTAGATGACAGGAGACAGGGTTTTCTCTTGAATGATTGAGTGAAGAACCGAAAACAGGTAGATATTAGTTCATGCAAAGAAAAGTCCAGAGAGAGAATTAATGGGTATGAAAGTGGTAGGTTATTTGGGCATTCTGACCAGAGTGACATTAGTTTATAGGTGACTGTTGGTAATGGTGGCAATAGAAAATTATATTCCTTCCATCCATTCATCCATCCATCCATCCTCCATCCATCCAATTTTTACTGAGCATTTGCTGGATGCATAGGCAGTGCTAGGTACTGTGGGAGAGCTACCAAATTTACACTTGCTTCCTGCTTAAGGAATTCTCAATATTCTCAAAATTGAAACACACACAAAGAATGTGTGAACTTACATCTCTCCTTTCTGGGCCTTTTCACGACACTTCTTTTCTTAAAGTCGCCTTTGAAGCAAGAAAACTATAGCTCTTTGAGTGTAGGGATTAAAAGAACACAAGAAAAAAAATGCTAGCTTGAGGTTTTTAAAACACTGATTTAATTTTTATTTTTAAATATGTATAGAAAAACATTCTGATGCATAGGGAGTTGGAGGGACCTTTGGTGATTGGATGATTAAATATTGGAAAACGATCAGACAGTGGTTCTCAAAACTTGGACCTAAAAAAGTTCCAGCCTTTAGCATCTCTTCCCACTCTTCTTAAAAATTGCATTCACTCCTGAACTCACTCCAGTATTAGTCCTGCCCAACACACAATCCTGGGAGGACTACTTAGGATATCATTCTTTGAGGACAACCTGGGCTGAGTTCTGGGCTGCTGAATGAAAGCAACATGGTTGCAATTCAAGGAGGTCAAAAAATCATTCATTCATTCACTATTCAACCGCCATTTCCTGAACGCCAATCATGAAATAGGCTGCATAAATACAGAGATAAAAGACAAGGGTTCGTGCCCTTGAAGGGCTCACAATCTCCAGCGACTGAGGTGGCGGAGAAAACAGCTGAAATACCAAATATAGTCCTTTTACATGAGGTTTGCCTGTGATGCTACAGTGAGGGCTGATTTGAAAGGGTAGGTGAAGGCATGCTCCTCCATGCTCAGGGGGTGGGGGGCATGTGGAGGTACGCTTCTGTGACCCCCAGTTTCTCCATTATTAACAGCCTTACGTTTTGTCCAACAAAACTATTATCCAGAGAAGTTAATAATAGGAACATGGTTTGCACTTCCCTAGCTTTTACCCATAGCTTCCCTCTCCTCAGCAGTGATTTCAGCACCAGGTACTCCCACCTGGAGAAACAATGTCCGTCTGAGTCCATAGCCTTGTCACTATTTCACAAACTGCAGAAATAATGGGTAAAACTGTGTGCTTTCACCAGGAATAATTATCATCGTTATTGTAATGACAGGATTTCTATGCTTCTTACAGTTTGCAGGGCACCTCCCTCTCATATCCCAGCTAGATCTTCCAGAAAGGTGAACGAACACACTGTGGTCTCAAATGACTAATAAGGAGGCGCTAGAACCTGGGTCACCTGATTCTAAGGCGCCATAGGACTAGGTGCAGGTTCTTACAATCCCAAATGTTTTTCTGCACAACCTTGGTAAAATCAAGACCCACTGTGATGTTGTAAACCCACAGATCTGTTGAAGAATTCACAGGGAACCGCCATTGAAACATAGCCTGGAAGTGAAGCCAGCTCCCTGGACCCACGGCCATGGTACAGGCACGACAACATTGAAGCAGAAATCAAAAGACCTGACTGCCAGCCCACACTCTACCTTATCCTTGCACAAGTCACTTAGCTTCTTGTTTTTTGCCTCTGGCAAATGAAGGGACTGTGTTAAGTGGTCCCTAAGGTTAAGAGCACAGATTTTGGAGCCAGATTGCCTGGTTCAAATCATGGCTCTGCCACTCGCTAGTTGTGTGACCTGAAACAAGTTATTTAATCTTTTCTAGCCTCAGTTTCCTTATCTAAACAAAATGGGGATAATAGCTAAGTAACTATAGTACCTAACTTATAGAATTGTTGATTATTAAATGAGCTAACAATTTTAAGTGATTAAACAGTGTGTGGTTTAGGGTAAATGCTATATAAAATTATTTCTTGAATTTAAAAAGACTGGTTCCTTAAGCTCTAGAGTATTATGAGTCTTTGAAGCTTAGTTATTACTGGAAATGTAGAAAGAATATACAGTCTACAAAGGAACTGGTTTACAAGAAGAATGCTGAAATGGCAGAGTTATGATGATTTCAGCAAGAAAGTCGAGAAAGGGATATAGTATAATAAGAAATTAGCTGTTTCATTGGTACAGGTGGAAATTCATGGGCAAGGATCTTCGTAGAGAAGCAAAGGGAAGTGGTGTAATGCTCAGGACCTTCCAGAAACAACACAGAACAATTAAAGATATACAGGAAACCCGGGTCTGGTCCAATTGTCTGGGGTGTCATTGTTAAGTTCATTTTGTAGTTAACAGTACCTGGCTTGCTCTTCCACCCATTTCCATTCCCGCAGCTGCCTGGGTTCTGGGCTCCCTCATTCTGGCACCCTCACAACTCAGGGTCCAGGGAAGTTGGTGTATTTCCTCAAAAGCCTTTGGTCCCTTTTCCCTGAAAATTGTTCTATGTGTACTTGTTTGCTGACCACTACTTGTTAAGCATAGAGAAAAAGAAAATGTTCTGGTTACGTGCATTCCAGTTCTTTGAAGTTCCCCCATGAATTGGTATACGTAGATAAATCCAAGCTGTAAGGAGGCAGAAGCCTAAAGGTACCCTGAATCTGACCTTGGCTTCCCTCATTCTTGATCAAGCCCTGGCTTTTGCTCATGCTGTGGCACACCCTGCAACTCCTAGCTGCAAATCAGTTTAGTTTACAAATCAGTTGTTTAAAACAGGGATCCTAAGTCTTGGCTTCCTCAGCTGTGTGACATGAGAACATCTTGCAAATAAATGTATTGTGATGATTAAATAAAACAAAGTGTGCGGACCATTCAACTATAGCACTCCCACCCTCCTGCCTTACTCCTCCTCTTCCCTCTCACCCATCCCCCTCCAGCCCTCCTTTGCAACCTCCCTTCCTCCAGTTCTTCCTTTCTTCCCTGTATGCAAAGTGACAGTCTGGTGACTAATTCCTGATATGCTTTTGATTTCCCCAGAAGGGGATTTAATCCCTCCAGGGGACATTGTTATCCTGAGGCTAGATAGTGACAATGGAGGAAAACAGTATACTGGGAAATGAGAAAGAGTCGTGCCCAAGGAAGAGTGGATTCAGAGGGGGCTTTGGTAGGCACAGAACAAGAGGTTGCAACTGATATATATTTGCATTATTGCTCTGGCTCAAGGAGTTGTTTGCCTGTAACAGCCATCTGGATTTCCTGATTCCGGTGAAGGGAGAAGGGAAGGAGGAAATCATTGTCTCTTGAGGACCCACTCTGTCCTAGACACTATAGTAGAAAGTGTTAGGTAGGGATTTTTGGAGTCGGTAGTAGAGCCAGGAGCAGTCTCAGGATTCTTTAGCTTGACTCTAATTTTTGCTCCTCGGAAGCAGTCTGTCTTAGTCTTCCTGAAGGGAGTTTATGTGGGAAACATCTTTGGAAGCAGAAATTAGGGACCAGGAGAGTAAGATAGGGAAGGAAAGAAAGCCAAAGAAAGGAGCTTTATGGAGCTGATAAACCCTGTGTGTGACTGGTGCTTGATCCCATCAGCACTTTCTAGAAGAGCCTATGAAATGCATCTCAGAGCAGAGGCAAATAGTCAGTTCTCAGTTTCCCTTAGTCCTTCCAGTTTAACACCCACCTCTCTAGTCTTATGACCCCTTTTGCAACATTTTGCCAAAGTCATTCCATCAGCTACTACGTCATTAACCGGGCTACCAAACCAGGGTGTACATATTAGGAGTACCCCTAGGAGTCTTGGCCAGGAGCTTGACCCTCAATTCACAAGAAGGTGTTCCATGCTAGGAAATTCTGTACCCTGCTCTGAACTACTCTAAACCCCTCACAATCCACTCCCCCATGTGCTCCCTGCTTTCTGCAGATCTATATTAGCCAGCTCTTTCCATTGGAGTCCCTTCAGGGTGTAAGCGATTTCCTCCTAGCTGTCCATCCCCTTCTAGGGACTGTATTTTCCAGCTGTAGTTGTGCATGACCTGACTCTAGTTACTGGCCTGGAGGAGATGAAGGAGCACATCTGGGAGGGCAGGAGTCAGATTGAAAGACACCTTGGATGAGGTCTTTGCAGAGTCTCTAAGTAAGATCAGGTTTCTTTCCTCTGGCAAGGTGGGAGGAGCTTCTGCCTTTTAAAGTTTCAGGAAAATCCTCCCTCACTGTCCACCCAAAAGTCCCCATGTGGATCTTTTCCTATTAGAATTTTCACATAGGAAACATTCCATGGTTGTACATTTAGTCTCTTTTGTAGCATTGCCACTGTTACAGTTAGTTCCTGGGTCTGATTTTGAGCAGTCTGCAGTGTGGCTACAGGAGATGTGAGTCTCCTTAAACGTGACCTGAAAGGCTTTCTGGATTTCTCAGAATACCTTGAGTGGATAGTTGGCTGAATTGACCCTTCCAGTTTCTTTTTTCAAGACTTGCAAATATGTTGACAGAGCCAATCAACTGCTTACATATTCAAATACCAGAGCCACTGTACAACTCCATATATCACCCTCTACCTCCACCTCATCCTAGCCCATGACAGGTGAGAGTCTTGGTATTTGTGATGGTAGTGCATGCCATGAGTTGCCACTACCCCGCTTACCCCCAGCAGTAGGGTCTTTGTTGAACTTCACCGTCCCATCTGGAGCCACTGCTGATGCCAGTCATCTTATCCCGAGTTCCCTTGAATGCAGAGCCTTAGGGAAAGACTTAGATGGAGGTAGGCTTGTTTTTTGTTTTTTGGGTTTTGTTTGTTTGTTTGTTTTTGTTTTTGTTTTTAAGTGATTCCTGGAAGCAGGAGGTAGGGACCAGAAGAATGAGACAGGTAAGGAGAGAAGGTTCATACAAACATACATTATTTATTGGTTTGAACATCACTGAGGGCCAAGTGATCCTTTTATCCTGCCAGAATCCTCTAAGGAATCTTTAAAAAAAATGTGTCCTATATCTGTGCACTGAAAGACACAAAAAGGAAGAAGCATTTATTTATAGGCTCCCATTTCCTCTCCCACACTTCCGGGTTGCATATTGCCATTCCTTCACTAATGGACCACATCATGGTAGCAGAGAAGCCCCAGGACAAGAAGCCAGAGCAGGACAGGATGTGCCTGAGATGAGGTGCTACATGAAACTGGTCAAAGCGTGAGCACAAGTGGTCAGCCTATCCATGACTGGAAGGGCAGGGCAGGTGAGAGGACTTGCAGTGGTACACCAAGTGGTGCCTGATAAATAACTCATTAAATAGCCCTATTTCATGCCTTCCTTAAAGCACTTGAACAACTGTACTTTCTCCTCCAAGCTGGAGAGACACAATCATGATAACAAAGCCGCGGATCTCAAATTGTGACTTGGTCCTGCCCAGCTCTTCTGCTACATTTTCTACTATGTTAACTTTCTTCCATTCCTAAATGACTTCACACTCTCCTCTCTCTTTACTTCCAACTTGTTCCATCTCCTTTTTCTCTAACTCGCTCTCTCTGCTGGTAAATCTGCCTCCTAATTCACTGAGAAAATGGAATTATTTTTGCCAGGAACTTCCTCATTTTGGTACGACCAAATCTCCCTGGCTACCTGCATCAGTACCCATGCCTTTTGCCTTTACTTCAGGTACTGTGGGTACATCCCCTGTCTCTTAGAGACCAATTCTTTACAAACAGCAAAGACCATGAGAAAGCAAAAGAGCTGGAATCCAGATCTCTTGAATTCTTAATTTCTGGATTCCAGCCTTTTGTTTTCTCAAGGGCTTTGTTATTTCTCCCTCTCTACTATACAATTTTCTCAAGCCATAATTAAGTTCTAATACTTCCTACATTAAAATTTTAAAAACACCAAAATTCTTGACCACACACCTGCTTCTACCTACCTCCTCCCTTTTCTGTTCCCCTTAATAGCAGCACTTCTTAAAAGAGTTGTCTGTAATCACTTCCCCTGTTTTCTGCCCTCCCATGCTCTCCTCATTCACTCCAGTTGGGTATCCATTCATTCCACGTTAACGGAATGCTCTCGTAGCTCTTGCCAAAGTCACCAGTGATCACCCTGTCACCAAATACAGTAGTCAGTCCATTGTCATCTTGTCTGCTCTGAAGCATTTGACATAAGTGACAACTCCCTTATTGAAATACTTTCTTTTCTTGTTTTTCATGAAGCCACGGTAGTGATTTTCCTGCCATCTTAATGGCTAGTTCCTCTCAATCTTCTGTGCTAGCTCCATTTTTACTCCCACCTCTAAATGTTGGCTGTCCAAACACCCTGTTTTGGGCATTATTTTATTATTATTATTATTATTATTATTATTATTATTATTATTATTATCATCATTATTATTAAATTTACATAGATTTTCTAGGTGACTTCATCTAGTTGATGGCTTTACATATCCTCTATATACAGTGACTTTCGAATATTAGTCTTCAACTCAGACCACTTCTCAGAACTCTAATCTAGACTACTTAACATTTCCTCTCTTCACATGGTCAAAATAGAAATTTCTCTCCCCTTTCAAATTTCTCTCTCTTTAGTCTTCCCCAGCTCTGTAAATGGGCAACCACATTCACACCGTTGCTCAAGTTTTTCCTAAACTACAACTTTTTCTCACTTCCACATCCAAACATAAGCAACAGCTGTTGAGCCTGCCTTCTCATCATACAAATCAATCTACTCTTCTTTTCACTATTCACCCTATTCGAGGTGCCAGCATCCTTTTCCTGGATTACTACAAGAGACTCCTAGTCACCCTCTCCACATAGTATCCAGAATGAATTTTAAAAAGAAAAAAATAAAACATAGAAATCAGATGATGTAATTTCAAAGTGCTCCCAGGGCCTCTGTTACACATAGAATAAGATATTAGAAATCCAACACCGTACTTACCCACCTTAGTTCACCTGTTACTCTCTTTCCTTAGCTGTTGAGTTCCAGCTCCATTGACTTCCTTTCTTTTCCTCAAATAGGCCAAGCTTCTTCCTGCCTCAGGACTCTTGAACATGCTGCCCACTCTTCTTGGCATGTTCTTCCTTTAGCCAGCTCGTTCTTACCACTGAGTGCTCAACTTAACTGTTCTTTGCTCGCAGCCACCTTTCCTGCCTGCCCTGGTCATTCTCTATTGTGTGGCTCTAATTACTTCTCCAAATCGCTGCTGTTATTAGTTACTACGTTATTGTCTCAATTTTATGGTTGTTGTTAGTTTATTATCTGTCTCTCCCTTTACACTTAAGTGTCATGAGTCCATGTTCCATGTCTAACTTGTTTATATCTGTTTCTAAAGAGCTTACCCCAGGATACAGGGGACAATATATGTTAAAGGAGCAAGTAGTAAAATTTGTGCACTTTGGAAGAGCAACTTCAAGACAAACTCTTCAGTCTTGCTTCTTTGTGACCACATTGCTGCCTCCCACCTCCACCCAGGCTCTCCCTATGTGGGAATTCTGTGAGCCCTTACTATGAATAAGGTATTTGGTTTTCTGTTTGTTTGTTTAGTACTTTACTAAAATAAACCTCAGGGGACGAATGGTCTTTGAAGAGTGGTGATAGAATTGCCATAAACCTTACCCTAGGTTTTCCTAGCCCTTCAGAAATCGGCTGGTCGAACTAAGGCAATCAGGGACTTCAGTTCATGTTTCTTCAACTTGCTTTCTGACAACACTGTGAACTGTAGCTTAATGTACCATTTGGTGAACATTCTCCGGAGAAAATTCTGCCACTGAATGAAATGCCTTCCTTATGGACCTCGGGATGACTTTTGGCCCCAGTTAACTTTACTTCTCAAGTACGTTAGTGCTACTCCCATTTCATCACAGTGAGTCCTGTTCACTTGTGCAGACAGTATGATACAGTGTAGAAAGGGCATGCCATTTTGTATTGGGGATGTGAGAAAAGAAACTGTTTGGTTCAATATACCCGAACGGAGGAGCCAGATGCCCTGTGACAGATGCCAGGCCACAGGTGCCTGGGAAGTGACATAAGTCAAGGCATTATCCACATGAGAAGGTTATTTTTTTAATTAGACAAAAATAGGCTCTCTTGATATTTACCTATGTTTCCATTAGTCCCAGGGATTAGGACTCAGGCTTGGTTTTTATTTTTTATCTTTTTCATTTCTCCCTCCAATACTATAAAAGCGAATTAGACTATCTTTAGGATCTGCTCTTTCCTAACTTCACAGGGGAACCCCTGGCTGGCCTCAATGGTTCCTTCTCTCCATTTAAAGGTGCAGAAGGGATCTGAACCAGAAGTCTTCCACAGTTCATGCAGTAGATTAACCAGTTTGGCTACTTGTAAGCAGGAGCTCCAGAATCTTAATAGACAGGAGCATCAGTGAAAGAAAGATTCGCTAGCAAATTGCCTTCCATTTCTATGAAATAACAAAAGAATTGCCTCTGATCCCATGGCCCTATGACAGCCACATTTCAAGGGACAAGTTAGCATGAGAATGGATTTCTGAAACAGATGCAGTGGAAAGCTGTCAAAAGTAGCTATGTGAATTTGATACCTATGTTTTGGGCTTATCACAAGATTTTATGCACAGAAAGGAAACCCTGAGACAATGGACAGAAATGTTGGCGTGACCTTGCTGAAATTCCCTCCCACTATACAGTGATAGTCTCCTATTCAAGTGACAATATGTAGCTTCTTGTAATGACCTGGTGGTAAACCATCATTTCCGCTGCTAGAAAAGGCTTCCCTTGGCTGGAGTTCCATACAAAATGAATGTTTGTTAAAATTTATTGGTGAATTTCAACATTTTTCTGAAAAGTAACTATGTCCATGCTTTGGAATTTACCACAAAGTATAGGGATGATTTATTGATACTTGTCTGATTAGTGTGGGCAAGTGAGTGAAGGAGTAGGTCTCCTCTTGAGTGTTCATTTGAATGGGGAAAAGCAACATGAATGACTGACAGAATGTACTGCGCACGTATTTATACGGGGGATTGATTCAGGAAGCGCGGGGATCAGTGTGCAGGAAGGAGATAGAAATGTTTGGTTGTATACAGGAGTAGCAGGGGGAGTCGGATGGCGGGCGTAGGTCAGCTTCTGGCCTCTGGAAATGGAAGAGAGTGCGTGATGATGAGTGAAAGTGAGTGTGTGTAAGTGATTCCATTGCATGAGGGGCTGTTGGGGAAGATTCGTATGAGAGCAGATGTGTGCGTGGGTGGATGGTGGCCTCTAGCCAACACCATGACTTACTTGAGACTTGACATGTGTCTGAGCAAACTAGGTGGAGGCAATGCTCTTGTATATTTTAGAGTGGGAGCCTTGGTGGATGAGGGCATCTTTAGTCATTATTCATTTGGCCAGTTGGAGAGAGGTCCTCATTGAAGCGTTTTCTCCTGTTTTCACTTATAGCGAAAGGGAACCAATAATTGCACGCTTTTTAAAAATTAAACATACCAAAGCCACATAATCAGTGATAGCCCTGTGGTGCATTAACTTTCCCATCTCTGCTAAGCTTAACCTCATGTGACAGTCTGCCTACCAGGGAAGTCATGTGGCTGACTAAAGGGGGCTTCCAGAACCTCTTTAGAAGCTGCTGTGTGAGGCAGCATTATAGTTTCTCTTATTTACATTTTTATCATCTCTAGTCCCACAGGAGTTTCCTGGAGAAGCTTCCCAACACCGTAAAATGCTGTAGGGCAAAGCAAGTAATTTACACTTGGGTATAAGCCAGTAACAACTCCCTGCTTCTCCCCCTCACCCCACCCATTCATCTGTGAAACTACCTCCATCCAGGTGTTTGCCCTTTGTACCTTGGAATTTCCTCCCTAGCACTTGAACACTAGTGTGGACTTTCACAGTTGTGACTTTGTCCTTAAAATACTTTTAGTTGAATTTCTTGAATGATCAGCCTGAGAGGCTTTGTCTCCTCACCTTAAAAGAAGGAAAAGTTTTTGTTTCTCATTTGTTTGTCTTGTTCTTTTGTTGTTTTTGGTTTATATACCACGTATCAGTGAAATCATAGACAATAGTTTCATGGTTACCAGAGGGTAAGAGGGGAGGGGGGTGGGAGATGAGGGTAAAGGGAATCAAATATATGGTGATGGGAGGAGAACTGAGTCTGGGTGGTGGACACACAATGGGATTTATAGATGATGTGATACAGAATTGTACACCTGAAATCTATGTAGTTTTACTAACAATTGTCACCCCAATAAACTTTAATTTTAAAAAAAGAAGAAAAAAGAGGAGGAAGAGCAGCACTGTGCATGGCACGCAGGCAGCAGAGGTGCGGTTGTGGGAGCTGAGGGCTCCCACGTCCTTCTGGACAATCTATGGGATCTGCTGCAGCTGAAGCCCCACTGGGCCAGGGTGGGGGGAAGGGAGGGGAGAGTGGGAGAGTGTGTGTTGTGGGGGAGTCCCAAAAGAGGAGGCTGGGACGACATGTCATGCATAAGAAGACAGTGGTTACCCATTACAGGCAAGACTTTCCTCCGTCAGGAGAAGCAAGGAATCATCCTTATAGATTCAAGAGACAAAGGAGGTCATGAGGAGAGAGAAGGGGAAAGATGCTACAGAAAAAAATGGGAGGGACTTGGCCCCAGGAGTGTCCTTTCTGGTTGAAGGCTGTGCCTCTGTCTGACCTCAAGCCTCTGTGCTCACTCTGGGGTTTGTTTGCCTGTTTCTTCCTCTAAGGGAAACTCTGGGCACAGGGTAAGCTACCTCAGGGGACAAAGAGAAAAAGAGATTGTGATTTGCAGAAAGAAGATGGGACTGTTTTCCCTTTTGGATTCCCCACTCATCCCCAGGCTGTGCTTTCACCTCCACCTCCAGTGCTTTTGTATTTTTCACTTTGGGTTTGTGACAGTGAAGGCAGAGGGAGAGTGGTCTAAAGGTTGTGGAGGGATTGGAAATTCTTAAGAATAAGTCGACCCTCTGTCATGGTTTGGAAAAAAAGGAGATGGTTCTTGTGGGTTTCCTCACTTTTACTTCATTATCATTCAATATGTATTTACTGAATGCCTGCTGGGTGCAGATTCTGTGCCAGGAGCCTTAATGTATCAGCTACAGAGTTGGGCACATTCACAAAGGTACCATATTGAGTTGGTGATGCCATATTGTTGGGCAGTTGTTACTATGCCATTGTATAGAAGAGAAAACTAAGGCGAGAAAACTAAGGCTAACTGAGAGTCGTTGGTCCAGCTCTTAATAGTGATGGGGATAGTAATCTAAGCAGGGCTTTCTGAGTTTCATTCTAGTGATCTCTTAATTTTTTTGCACTGCTTTGCTTTTATTTCAAGGCAGGATTTTGTTTTATTACTAGGAATCGCTATGCTCTGCCTGTGTTCTGAACTGCAGTATATTTTATTTATTTCATTTTATTTTATTTATTCATTTATTTTTTATTAGTTTTAGGTGCACAAAACAATGTAATGGTTAGACATTTATTATTTATTTCCCTCACACAGTGACAACCCCTCTCCCCCCATACACTACCCCTCTGACATCGCACACATATTTTAGAGTCAGTCAGCCCAACAGACAAAGGACGTCATGGAGTAGACCTGGGATTCATAGCCACTAACTAGCTATTTAATTTGTATAGAACTGTGTGTACCTCAGCTTTACCAATTGTAAAAAGGAGATCTTAATTCCTAATTTTAAGGGTTTCTTTGATGATGGAGTGAATATATATATATACACACATATATATATATATATGTGTGTATATATATGTGCATAACACACTTGTTAGATAGAAAATGGTAGTCCTCTTTTATTCATTCCCTCTTCTATTCAGAACTCACTCTTCTTATTTTCTGTGGTTGTACAAAATTTTGTAGCTTTCTGTAGTTCTTATCACTGAAGAACCAAGCCCTCATGGGTTTAGTCTCAACAGGGTAGGCACTGTGTACAGAGGTGATGCGTAGGTAGTACTTTCTCAGTCACAAAGACCAAAGATTGTAGAACCGCCATGTGTAGATAGGACAGGAATATACACCTCAATGTGTGGATAGGACAGGAATAGAATGACAGAGATACTTGGAAGTTCTAAATCCCCTCTATTTTGTGTTCTCCTGAAGAATATTATATGACATTCATTCCCAGAGGACAAATTAATCCTTCAACTGGAAAAGGAGAATTTCCTTAATTGAAAGCACTTCTGTCTTTCTACCTTTCTTTTTCATCTTCTTCCCATATGCCTGTCTTTCATCCTTGGGAAATTCAGCGTCAGTCTCTTACATGGTGATGCTTCTCACTGTGTTGTCTTCCAAAGCATCTCTTATTTCATCTGCCATGGTCTATTGTGACAATGAAGTCTATGGCCCATTCAGCCACAGTCCCATTGAAAAAGTGAGAAAAACCTCGAATGTCAGGAAAACCTTGGGTAAGGTGCCCCTGCACTATTATGGCCCCTGAGTCATATTAGGTGTTGAAAGTAGTACTGGAGCATAGCACAGCATTTATTTCAATATATTATTTAAGGCCCTTTTCATCTGTGAAGTCTACTCTGACTTCACTTCCCCACACTGTGCTTTCCTGTCTTAAGCTTGCACAATATTTATTGCCTGTTGCATCACCCCGGTCTCACTTCTGCATGTAATCAATGGGAATTTATTAGGGGTTGTTTCATTCAAAACTTAGTGTTAGGTTCGCTGTAGATACAGAGGTAAATTACATATATTATTATCCCCACGGATTTTTCAATCTGATGATGGTTTAGGTCACCTGTCCATCAACTGTCCATTGATACTTTCGTTGTAGGTTTATTTGTTTGTTGGTTGAAATCCTACAGAAAGAATTTTTGTGGCTGTTAACTCAGTCATTTTGGACTCAGCTCATTATTGACAGCATAATGATTTAGGAAGAAATACTGTAAAGGAAGTAAGTAAACACTGAAAGAAACACATCTCTTTCACTGCTTTGCATAGGGATAAAATTCTTCTGCTTCTACAAATTTCCTGGTTAAAATTCTGTGGAAATTGACATGAAAACTTATAATGGCTTAAAAAAGAACTTGCTCTTATGACATTGCTATGACCAGTTTCTTTTGCTTTGTCATCAGGGGGTCATAGTTTGCAATATACTTCTGGAGCTCATGTAATCTTGAGATTTTGAAAGGTTAGAGTTCAGGTTCCCTGAGATCATTCTTTCAGAGCATAAGCCCCAGATTTCTTAAAATGTGATTATTGTATGTACAATAAATAAGTATTCTAATAATAAGAGAAATATAGTTCAAGGAGCCATGTATTCATTTACCCACTCATGTATTCATTCATTTCACGATCATGCATTCATTCATTCAAAACATTTACCAAGTGTTTATTGCATATTATTTGTCTTAAAGGGTAAGGAATGAAGATAATGCGTTAACCTTCTGTCCCCCTTCTATCGAAGACTATCCCTAAGAAGGCTGCTATCATTAAGAACTTTGGTAGTTATTTTGTTAAGACCATCCAGAAAGAAAACTCCTTCTACTGATATAATGAGCTTAACCTGACTGCTAGGCGAGGCTCCTGGAATTCAATCTCTGCCATGTTTGTAGTATTCTAGGAGAAGGGAGTACGACATGGAGGATGCTGAGAGGCTTCCGAAAAGTGAGAATGAACTCGTGCCTACTAATTATCTCAGAATCGTTTACCCTGTCAGGTCATTTTGTAAAAATTGGGCTTAGTCTTGTTAGTGAGTATCATTGTCTGCTTCATTATATCGTTATCATAACCTCCACCACCACCACCTTCCATCACGAAGCCCATAGTACACCAGCAATGTCCTGGGCACTATGGGTGGGAATGTTTGGACCCCTGTGTTCAGGAGGTTGGCACCTAATTTGATCTTTTTTTAATTTTGTTTTTTATTTTGACCTTAATGGTGTGGTTATAATACATGCAAACATATTTCTTAGAATTCTGAAATCCCTTGGCAAAACTCTTTAATTTGATTCTCTAAAGAATTCGGTCTTTTGTGTCATCAAATATATTCTCAGAACATTTGATCTTCTGTCTTTTTTTATCCTTTTTGGGGAAGGTGGAAAGCTGGGTACCCTCCTATAGTTTCTCCTTGGGCTTAAGATTAAGAGGCAGCATCAATTTATTCATCAATGTTCAGAACCACAGAATGCTTAGGACCCAGCAGGGCTCTACAGAATGGAGGCATTTTCAGAAAAGATATGACCTCTTTTTCGAAGAGCTTGGAGTCTAGGTCAGGTTTAAATCATAAGCATAGAAACATAATATTTCTTAGAATCACAAAATCCCTAGGGAAGCTATTTCTCCAGAGTTTCTCTAAAGGAAGAACTGTTCTTTGTTTAAAAATCTCCTCCATATCAAGCCTCTGTCTTGGACTATTTTTTCCCCACCATATCAAAGGAAGCATCTTACTGAATAGATCAGCTTTCCTCGTGTTTGCTGGGACTTATTAAAAGAGCTGACTGCAAACAGATTTTTACTGCCTCTATGTGGACTTACATCAGGTAGCACCCAATAAGACTTGACAAGCTGACATCTCTTATCCATCAACAGTGATGGGTAGGGAGGGACAACAGGAAGGAGAGACTCTTGTTCCTACCCACATTCTGAGAGACAGATTTTGGTTGAGCGATACAGGGTTCATTTTTAGAAATCTATTTTATTTATGAGTTGGAGTTTTAGGGATTTTGCTTTTGGAATATATGGCTCGAAACAATACCCACCTTGTCAATGCTAAATAGAAGCTGAAAATTACATACCCTTTCAATTACAAAGGAGCGGTAAGAATGAGTCCTTACCAGGAAGGGGGGAAATCCTTACAAAAAACTAGTGACAGAACATCTTACACACTGCATTGTTCTACAGCCAGGTAGCCTAACAGCTGTATGTTATTGGTATGATGGCAAGCTTTTATTCAGAAGAAGGAAAGATCTTGTAACCCCAAGTTTTCAAATATGTAAGCTTTCTAGCACCAGCTGTTATCCCATCCTCTCTCTACTTTTCTTTCTTAAGCATTGGTGATGCTGATTTAAAACAAACAAACAAACAAAACAGGCAGAACTACAACCAGGTTCTGAGTTGTTCAATTACAGAATTTTCCTTTACATGTGGAATGAAATATTGATGCGTGTGATTTCTTGTTCTATGTTAGAATATGTTAGAAACACTGATGACTCATTCCTAGGAAAGAAGTAATTTATGGCTGCTCTTTCTTTGGAAGAATACAAGCACTGATTTCTGCCTAGATAATTTTCAGGATAATTAGATTCTATGATGCCTTTGGAAAGAAGTTGGTGCTGCTTTAGGGGGAAATCATACTGGCTGTCTTGTGTAATTGGGGACCTCTTGAAAATGTGAGGTTTAAGCCACTAAGGTCAATGTTCTTTGAAGATCACTTGCTAAAATTATTAGGACTAATGGGAATGGAGATTTGGTGGAATGAAATTATCAACATCTGGTAATTATATTTGCTAGGAGCATAAAAGTAACACATCAAATGGACGGGGAGTGGGAGTAAAAATTCATGCTTTAACTTGGAATGCCTTTCAACCAAGGATGTTAAAAGAAGTACCTAACAATTCTCAAATGTATTGTAAAAGTTTCATATCTTGTTGACTCCCTGTTACCTGTTATACTTAAAAAATGTACTTATATTCTATCTATGTTTAATTGTTTGGTTTTTTATTATCTTACTCTAGATGGTAAGCATCCTGAAGGGAGGATATATGCTATCTATCTTGGATTTCTTATATTGCTTATATTGCCTTGCACACAGATATGCTCAGTAAATATTTATTGGAGTGAACTACATTGAAATGAAGAAATATTTACACTGTAACATATTATGAATTTTAATTAAGCACTAAGAGAAGCTATGTTCAAGAACTGTGAAGATGTAAAGGTGACCTGAACCTTAGGAGATAATGACCATATTAACTGAGGGTTTAAAATTTTGAAGTTTAAAAACATATGACTTATAATTTATGGAAAGATATTTCAAAAGCCGATAGAAAGATTGGCTTGACCTAATGTCAGAGAATCTGAAATATTCTCTAAAGATAAAATTATAATTAGAACAAAGTACACTAGATATTTCAACATATAGTTTAGGTATGTATTCAGTGAGTTTTGACAGATGCCTGCATGGATTAACCCACACCTCTATAAAAAAATATAAAACATTTTCATCATCAAATGTTTCCTCTTGTCCCTTCCACGTTAGTCCCTTCCCTATTTCCCCCCAAAGGTAACCACTATCTGATTTCTTTCACCATACACGTAGATTAATTTTGTTTGGTTTAGAACTTCATATAAATACAGTTATACAATATGTATTAGTTTGTGCTTGACTTCCTTTGCTCAACATAGTGTTTTGAGATTCATCCATGTTGTGCATTTACCAATATTTCTAACCTTTTTTAAGCTAAGTAATATTCCATTGTGTGATTATACTAGAATTTGTTATTTTCTGTTGATGAAAATTTGAGTTGTTTCTAGTTTTTGGCTTTATGAATAAAAATGTTTTGAACATCTTTGTTCATGTACTTTTGTGGACATAAGTTTTCATTATTAAGTCATAAGATAGGTGTATGTTTAACTTTGTAAGATATGGCCAAACTATTTTTCAAAGTGGTTATATCATTTTACATTCCCACCGTAAATGTATGACTGTTTCAGTAAATAGGGAATGTAATATAAAAAATTGGAGGGTTGAAGGAACAAAAAGGGAATACTGAGAAATGAGACCTACAGGAACAGCTATTATTCCTAGAACTAGAGTTGTGGTTATTAGAACTTAGATCAGAGGAAGGTGTATATTCATGAGTCTGGTGTAATACTTAGAGCTCCAAGGAAGAAGTACTACCCATCCTATCTTGCTACCTTTGTCACTGACTCCTCTGACATCAGTATTCTGATTGATGAGTCCATTCATTGGGTATTTTTTGTGTGTGTGTGGCTATTATACTTCTCAGTTCTAAAATTTCCATTTACGTTCTATTTTAACTTTAGTTTTAAGAGTGTTCATGATTGCTTGTTTGAGTGTTTTTATAATAGCTGCTTTAAAATCTTTCTCTGGTAATTCTAGCATGTGTGTCATCACATCATTGGTAGGTATTGCTTGTCTTTCCCCATGCAAGTTGAGATTTCCATGGTTTTATGTATGCTGAATAACTTTGGATTATATTCTGGATGTTTTGAATATTATGTTATGAAATTCTGAGCCTTGTTTAAAGCCACTAGTTTGGTGATACTCTGAATTATGGTGTTCTTACCAATCTGACTGTTTATGTTTGATTCAGAGACCTCAAATGGCTGTTTCATGCATTCTATCCAGGTTTTATAGTTGTATTAAATGAGAGAGAAAAGTTGACATGTGTTTACAGCATTTAACCTGGAACGAGAACCAGTAAGCTTAAATTTCAAAAGAAAACTCATTTGTTCAATTATTTATCTAGGTTTCTTATTTATTGTCTGGTTACCATCACTAGAATTTAAGCTTCACAGGGCAATGATCTTTGTTATATTACGAATGAGTCCTAAGTATATAGAATAGTGTCTGAAACTAAAATATCGGAGGCATTCAATAAATGATTTTTGAAATTAATGAAAAAGAAGGTAATAAACAAGGAACAATACACTAGTGCAGACTGAATACTATTGCAAAAAGAGAAATAGAATGACCAATATTTGTGACCTTGTACAAATTGATTAACCTCTCTGTATATCAATGTTTTTTTCTATGTAAAACGAAAATTTTACTTATTTCATAGTGTAAAATAAAATATGTAAAGTATATAGCACATGGTGGGTGCTAAAAAAAATGACACAAACCATAGATTCAGATTCCATATTTCCTTTCCACTCCTCTTCAAAAGCAGAAGCATTAGATATAACTTTTAAAATTTGGAGCAAGAAGAATAACCAAAGGTTATGCTCATTTCGTGGGCAGTTGCTTTCATGTAAACAGATAACAAATGAAAGTATCTTCTGTATTAAGGAAAATGATCTTTAAATGGAAAAGGATGATATCATGGACTTTGAAGTTAGATGGGCTTTATAGGTGACTTTTCTTAACCTCTCCCAGGTTAAGCCCAATTCTCTCCATAAAATGAGAATAATAATACCTCTACTCTCACAGAGCTGTTTTATGTGTAACAGGATAAAAATTAAGGGGAGGTGTAGGGGGAATGGGAGACATAGACTTGTTTCCCCAACCTGTCAAAGAGAATCTTATAAGTGCCAGCTCAATTCCCAAATCAATTTTGATGGCAAATTGGCAAACTCATCATTTTTGCTTTCTTGACCTTTTGGTCCAGTCTAGCCGGGCTAAGTTTGACACAACTCTCTTTCTGCTGAGTCACAGCCTACTCCATCTTATTCTTGCTGCATAAAGCCTGTGACTTCCTTGGTGCCTGCAGACAAAAGCACCACATCCATCAAGCTTCCAGCCTTACTGGGAAACTCAGGTTGGAAATACACCAGAGCAACTCTCTATCAGAGTTCTGTGGGAGACCTATAATCCTGTTCCTCTCATCCATGATTGCCAATAACCTTGCTCAATATTTCACCTGTTACTAAGTCTCAGGGTTTCATTTCTCAACCAAAGAGTTTTCTCTCTTTTTTCCCTTTGTGTTCAGGCATTGAATAGAAATATCCCCAATAGCATTTCCAAAACCCTAAATTGTCCATTTTTTTCATTCTACTGTCCACCAAGCATCCATGTTTTGTACATCCTCACATTCTCCACCTAGCCCATGCCTGACATCAAATAGGTGCTAAGTGAAAATTTCAGACTTTATGACTGCCGTTCGCTGATGCAAGAGATCTGGTAAGTGTTCATAAAATATACCTTGACTGCCTTGATTTAATTGCTCATTGATACAACACTATTTAACTTTTTTTTAGACTCACCTAACATTGTAATGACTATGGAAAGATGCTATTAATATCTTGTAAGTAATATAAGCGTGTAACAGACATCTTTGTGAATATCTTCAGCTCTGTTTATTATTCATTGGCATCGTAGCTGTTGAATTCAAGGAGAGGATGTAGGGATTGAATATGGAAATGGTGTCAGATGCTTCTTCTCTAGAGTTACAGGCCATTGTTTAAAATATATCCTTTAGAGAGTGTGAAGAGACCTACTTACCCAGTATGGAGATCTTTTGATATGCCATCTGATGCTAGGGTAGATCTGCTATTCTCCTCTGAATGAATCTCTCTGAAATGAAAAAGGGACTACAATGCCTTCATTAATGTGGTGAGAGGTGACAGAATTGATATTTGGTAGCTTCTTTGGAAGTGAAAGCAAAATGAGACTTCCGTTTACCATCTCAGAAGGGAATTAAGGCTAAGGACCCCAACCAAAACCATAAGAACATTTTCATTTTTATTACAATCATGCACTTAAAATTTTTATTCCCACTTATTGAGAAGTCCATTGTGATTAAGAAAAAGATCTTTGAAAAGAGAGGAGAAATAGTCTGGTCTTTATGGGAAGCAAGCAATGAAGGGTTGGAGAGACTACTATGGATTTCCACTCCATAGCCGGGCTTGAGCAAAGAGGTTTTACAAAAGGTAATGAATGTGGTGAAAGTTCTAAGAGAAGGGAAAGGAGACTGTGTCCTGCGAGCCTGCATCAAAGGGAGAGAAGACAGTAGTGGGAGTTGTCTGGTCCTGGGAAGATGCCCTGGGGGAGAGGCAGGCCCAAATTTCTTCTACTGTAGTTGACTGCCAGTGTTTTGTCTCTGGAGCTCTGTGGAGCTGAGGCAAGCAGTGATCACAGAGCGCTGATGGGTTCTGTGAAACAGATATAAATGCAGTGATGTGATTAAGGAGATATGTTTTCTTGCTTGGGGGATTTGGTAAATCTTCATAGAGAAGGTGGCATCCTGAGTTGGGATTTTGAAGGTGCTTAGGACTTTGATGGTGGTCAGACATTGGGGTGGGGGGATTTCAAGCTCAGGCTAGAGGAAGAAATATGTGAGATTTCTTTGTGGAATAGTGCTATCCATATAACAATACCTATATTTGTGGGAGACATGTTGGTGTACTGGAAAATACGGTTAAATAATGAGTCCACTTTAACCTTTTTATTTTCTCTACTGATTGAGTTTTGCTTAGGTCACTGGAAGAAACTTTATTTCATTTCTAACCATTTAGTCTCCCACTGGGAAAGTATGAGTTTCTGCCTTTTCCTTTTGATCTTGACAGTGCTAGAATATGGTTGTATTGGAGGATGGCACTTCTGATGTCTATTCCATTCTTAATTCTACTGCTAATCCCCACGTTTCCTCAGTCTTATTGACCCTCAGCCTGTTGCCAGTTCCAATATATTTATGTGATGAATGAGATACCAGTAAACACTGTTGAAAGTCATCAAATCAAATAGTTGGAAGGGACCTCTAGAGGTCACTGTGCCTGTAGGTTTGATGATTTCCAAAGCCCGCCAAGATGGAGTTGTTTATTGCCTCCTTGCAGCGCTCTGGAGATGGAGACTGACTGTCTCCCTCAAGTAGTTCATTTTTGTAATGAATCAGCTGGAAGGTTCTTCCTTATGTCTAATTGAAATCCTTCCTGATGTAATTTAATTTAATTTATTTGTTCCTGTTCTGTCCACCGTGGGCATGGATAGCAAATGATTACAACACCTTTAATAACAACACTTCATGAACTTGAAGACAAGAATCTCATCACCTTTCTAACCCTCTTTTCTAGACCAAACAATTCCAGTTGTTTGCACTGTTCATCAAAGGGTTTTTTTTTTTTTTTTGGTATCTTTAGCTATTGTTATTAAAGTTCTCTGAATTCTTCAGTTTCTATACATTATTGCCAAATTATTACCATAGTGAACAGAAATTTAAACTGAGTACATAATAACTTTGGGAGATCTCATGAATGCCTTCCAATGTGCAGAAGCTCATGGACCATTTTTGGTGAAAATAAAAATGACTGGTACTAGGACCATGTTTTAGGTAGGGCTGTTGGTGACACAATGCATTTTTATTTTTTATTATTGTTTTAACAGACTTATCCCATTGTGGTATACCTACATTTCTTTGGAATACTTGTGGACTTGGTCCTGTGCTTTTCTATCATGAAATTACTTTTAAATTATAAACCTAGACAAAGCAAGGCACTGTGCCTTATTTTGTCCATTTCTTCCATTTTCACTTTAGGTATGTTTTCTTTAATGTATTTTAGAGCACCTTCTCCAAAGAATCTGAAATAATAGACCATGATTACTACAAATAACTGTAAGAGTAGATGACATTTATTTTCTCATGAAATGGCTCTGTGGTTTATGGAGAGGTTAAGGAGATAATAAGTACGGGTATAAGTTAAGGTGGGAGAGCAGAGGAATAAAATTCAGCATTCATTAGCTACCTCCCAGGTGTAAAGCACTAGGTTAGGTGTTGTGGATATACAAACCTGGGTATAGAGAGTATATTACCATCGGGGGGAAAGGAAAAAGAATGAATAGGATGGTCAAATCAAGGGATGTTTGTGTGATGACACTGTAGCATACCTGGGAATGGGAGAAGAAGCAACCTTAGAAGGTATCAGTTGTGGAGATCTTCCACTGAAATCAGTTATTTGGCATTGATTTGTCAGGCAGAAGGAAACCGGCTCCTCAAAATTTGGGCTAAGAAGAGATGAGGAATGAAAGCATTAGTGATATGCATTTTATTTATTAACGAGGAAATGATTGTAATAATAATTTTCACCTTTGACCTTTCACAATAACTCAGGCACTAAGTCCTTTTACATGTAGTCATTCGTTTCTTCCTCAGAGCAGTGCTGTGAGGCACATACTGGTTTATCTCCACTTAATGGAGACACAAATGTAGAGATGAATAGAAAGAAGAAATCTCATGGGAATCCATAGAGTGGTGGTTATGAGTGGCAGGGAAGGAGTTTACTTGGCGACAGTGCCAATAGATTTAGAACTAGATTAGCTGTGTTATGTGGATGGCATAGGGGTTGGGATGGCACTGGGGAATGGTGTGATAACCAGGAGAGCCTGTGATGCTGCAGACACTAGGAGGGCACATTTTGGAAAATAGATAAATGCAGATAAGCGGTACCTGTTGGTAATGTCAGGGTTTGGTTTGAGTCATTGAGAGATGCTGGGTGGCTTCATGTGTAGGGATAGGCCATGTGAGCACTGTGTGACACAGGGATCAAATCCTTTCTCTTCATCAGCCCGAGCCCTTTTCCTTCTTTCTTTCTCTGTTCTCATCTAGTGTTCTGTTCTCCTTTAAGACATCTCAGGCTGTTTTCTCCAGACCCCAGCTTTAGCTCTGCAGGGGTATGGTGTGGCTCCCTCTCTGGTTCAAATCCTGCTGACTGCATCGTACCCTTGGTGAGAAACAACACCGCCAGCCTCCCAGTCTCGGCATCAAATCTTTCCTAGATGATGGCTGTGAAACCTTCTTTTCTTCCCATAACTGGAGATACCACCCTCATAGCCCCAGTTATATTCTTACGTCTGTGACGAATCTTGACGTGACTTTCATTTCTCCCAAGCCTTCAGAACGCCTCCCCTTCCCCACCCTCATCCTCACTCATCCCTATGCCCATCCCAGCCTCCCCCTTTATTTAGCTGACAGAGACAAATTGATACATGAACCTGCATACTGGGTGGATTTATGTATGAATCTGAACGTGATTGTGAATGGAAGTGATGGTGTAAGGGAAGTACAGAATCAAGGGTGTATTTGTGCCCATTTGTGTATGTGTGTATATGTTCCTTGGGTGGGAAAAGGCAGCTGGGAGTAAATTGATTCAAATAAAAAAGATGCTGTGGTTGACTCTACCTAAAATAGAGAAATGGTTAACTGCTCGAAGATATGCACAGGAGGGGATTAGCCAGTTTTTGTAAATTGGAAACATCCTAAATTTCCATTATGAGGGGATTGATTAAATTTTGGTTAATCATTCAATGAAATATTATGAGTTACTAAAAGTACTATATTACATATTTCTTATGTGTATGTGTAGAGAAAGAGATGAAGATATGAAGTAAAAATAGGCTAGAGCAGTTGTGTATAATGTGATATATATTTTTATTTCATTTACATGTTTATGCTTGGAAAACATCTGAGAACATTGCTAAAATAATTACGTGGTTACCTCTGGAAAGTGAAATTATTTTCGTAACTACATTTTTTTTGTTTGCCATAGTGAACATGTAGTATATGAATAATAAAATATTTGAAGTTGGGAGACAACAACAGTAACACGAATCTGAAGAATGGTCACACGGGAAGAGATCCACTATTACAACCAAAGAAGGGAGGCATTTCAAGGCCAATTAGCCTTCCTTCCCTCTCCTTCCAGCTGGCCTTATGTGTATGGGATCAAAGAACCACCCATTGCACAAAACCTCTTCCTAAAAGTTATGCCCAATTAGAAATTTATTTGAAATAATAAATACACCTGGAAGGGCAAAAATTTATCAGTGATTCACAGAATATTTTTAGCCCACAAGGCACCTTTGGGCAGATTAGAAAAAGGTATCCATTCCTCAAAACACTTTACTGCCGTGTGCTGGAAAATTGTCGTAACGAAAACACTAATCGACAATATTCGTGTTATTATGACCCTCCTAAGTTTACGTAATGCCCTTCCTGTGCACGCATGAGCAACCTTCACCATTGCTTGAATTAGTAGTGTGTAGGTTGCTGTCCTCCTAGTCGGGCTGAGAGCTTTGCTCTAAGGAACGGGAATTCTGACTACCCAATATGACAGGAAAGGAGGAGCCATAGTGGTATTGGAACACCTTGCAGAATATGTCTGAGAGAGCTCTAAATCCAGAAACTTTGGATAGTCTGATATAACATAAGACATCAAACTAAAGAAAAAGAGGAACCTGGGAGGCCAGGGCATAGAGGGCAGAAAGGAAAGAGATGGGAATTTAAAAGCTGTACTTCAAATTCTTAGTGCTGACCTGTGCCTTCCTGTATTCACTAGAACATGGGAAGCTATCCTGTCATTCTTGTGGGGCTCCTCCTTATGGGGCCGTGGACGTGAGCTGAATCCCTGGTTTATAATGGAGCTGCCTCCCATGGTTGGATAGACTTGTGCTAATGATGTGTGGACCCCTATAGAGGGCAGATTAATGGGATTTATTCCTGTGTTCAAATCAAAATGCTCATTTAACAGCTGTGCTTCTTGGTTTAGTTTATAGCCACTTATGACAATTTTTGTCCTAGATCTTTTCATCTGTCCCTGATGCAGAGACATTCCTGATCTACTGAAGTCAAGAGCATAAGAGCAGACCAGGAAGCTGATAGATCTCGGAGCAAACAGATGCCATGTGCCTGCTCTGGTTGTTTTCTCATACGATGAAATTTTTTTTGGCTCTAGGCAGTTTTGATTGTTGCCAGTACATAAAGTTATCAAATAAAAAGTAAATACCTTGAGATTCCCTCTTTAAGAGAAAGATGCTGGGAAACATATTTTTGAGGGAAAGATCCTGGGAAACATATTTTTTTTCATTAGTTTCAGGTATACAAAACAATGTAATAGACATTTATCATTTATCAATATGTTAGACATTTATCATTTATATCCCTCACACAGTGATAACCCCTCTCCCCTATCTGTTACCACTCTGACATCGCATACAGGTGTTACATTTCCACTGTCTCTATTCCTAATGCTGTACTCCACTTCTTGTAACCATATATATATGTGTGTATATATATACATATATACACACATATATGTATATATATGTATATATATACACACATATATATGTAAAATTGTAGTTGACGTTCATTATTGTTCAGCTTCAGCTTCAGGTGTACAATGCAGTGATCAGGCATCTACATCATCCCTGAGGTGGTCTCCCTAATGAGACAAGTGTCCATCGGATACCGTACAAAATCTTTACAACATTATTGATTACATTCCCCAAATTGACTTTCATATCCCTGTGGCAATCTTGTGGTTACTGATTGTCTGGGAAGCATATTTTTTGAACTAGTAAAATGATAGACATTTTAACAATTATAATTCTGTTACTCTGTGTGTGATGATGGTAGCTGAGAAGGGATCTGGCTAAGGTCCCAGGGGAAATAGTTCCTGAGAATAATGGAAGAACTATGGTACCCATGAAAGGATTCATGAATTATAAAATACTCATTATAGAAATCTTAATTAATGAGATCATTTGTTGGTAATTGCTCAGGTTCTGTTATTGTGCAGATCATTCAAATTAAAAATGACAACAACAAAATAAACACAGTCTTGGAGTTTGCATTGACCAGTATTGGTCTGTATAGCAAAGACTCTACACTTGTTTGGTAAAGGAGCTGCATATGAGGCTTCCAGGATTCTTCTCATAGCTCTGTAAGCCAGTTTTGCTTTCCATTTGCCTTTCACCCAAAGAACACTGAACTGAGGTTCTGTTCAGGAGGACGGGTGGAATTCTTGCCCAGATCTTTAAAGGCTGGGTTTGAGGAAAAGCCACAGGAGCTGGTGACAGCAGTTCAATGTGCATCTCAGCTGTGCAAGGCTGGGCTTCTGTGATCGGTAGCCTTCACCACCACAGCAGAACCTCCACTGTGATCTGGCCTGAATAGCACAAGTGTTAGTCGATTCAGGTAGAGTAGCCACTGCTGCTGCAGTTGTGAGATGAACTTAGACATTTACCCGATGGAGGACCTTGCAATGGCAGGAACTGTGTCTATTTTTTTTGCCAGTAAATCCTCAGAGCCTAATACATAATAGTTACTTGAGATTAGTTAAATGAATAAAAAAAAAAAAACTCACACAGGGAGGCCAATGGGGTACTTGAGCAGAACTTGAACAGAAGTTTTTACTTTGATAGAATTGTGACCAACCTGTGAATTTTTCGACTCCCAATCCCAATTTTATTATTTCCCTCAGAGTTGGTCACAATCAGGGCAATAACCCATCCTCACCAACCTCATAAGAGACTGAAGTGTAAACCAGATGTCAGTTATCAATTGTTCCATAACAAATCACCTCCAAACTTACTGCTTTAAAATAAAAACAATCTTTTAGCTAATAATTTTATAGTTTGGGAAGGACATGGCAGGAATAGCTTAGCTTCTCTTAGCTCTAAGGGGCATCAGTTAGAGTATTTGACTAGAGGTGGAGGATCTAATTCTACCATGTTCCCCTGAAAATAAGACCTAGCCGGACAATCACTTTAATGCGTCTTTTGGAGCAAAAATTAATATAAGACCTGGCATTATATTTATGTTATATTATATTATATTATATTATATTATATTATATTACAATATATTATATTATATTTTAATGTTATATTATACCCAGTCTTATATTATAGTAAAATAAGACTGGGTCTTATATTAATTTTTGCTCCAAAAGATCCATTACAGCTGATTGGCTAGATTTTATTTTCAGGGAAACACGGTAAGATGGATTGCTCTTATGTCTGGCTAATTGGCCACCAGAGCTCAATTCTCCTCCATGTGGGCTTCTCCACTTGGCTATTTGGGCTTCTTCAAAGCATGGTGGTCAGTTCCATGTAGCACAGTGTCACTTCTGCTGTATTCCCTTGGTCAAAGTAGTCACATGCCCAGCCTAGATACAGAGAGGGTGGGGCTATAAGAAATAAACTACCTCTCGATGGAGGAAGTGATAAAGAATTTGTAGCCATTTTTAGTGAACTCCAAATGTTCATTGAAAAATATCTATTAAAAAAAATTTGATACTAAAGTTGATTGCTCATTATATTCTCTTCCTTGTAAAAAGTTTCAGTTAGCCAGATTAAATAGGCCAAGAGGAAGGGGATGGTATTTGGCTTTCTTAAAATTCTCATCAGTTCTCCTTCTAAACCCTGGCCAATAAACATACAACCTGAGTAAAACCAGTGAGCTTATTATGCAGATGATGCTTTAGGAAAAGCCCCAGTGTGCTAAACCCCCTCCCCACACAGACTGCACATTGCTGCTCTTGGAAGAGCTCTTCTATTGAAAAGCTGGAGCTGCCACTGCTCAATTATAATAAGACTCCCTGGTACATTGAGAAACATAGAAAAAGGAGTGAATAATTACATGGTCTGAGGGGCTGGTGGGACCAAAGTTATGATGTATCCATGTCAACCTTAGTGTTCCCTGCCAAATGTATTTGGACAAACATTGTTTGTTTTTTTCAAAGGTTCTTCCAGGAGAATTTCTCCCTTTTACAGTGCTAGAAAAGTCATTGGCAAGTTCATATACGTTGGTTCTTCTTTTGTAGGTTTCAAACAGACACATTTATTTTGTCAATGGAATCTTTCTTCAGAGATTCCTATTGAACAAGTAATATATGTTAATTCATTTGATTCCTTTGCAGATTCCTTATACCATTGGAACTACTTTGATAAGACTTCCAAGTCCTGCTTATTCTACTTTGATATAGAAGACTCTCATAACAACCATTTATTAATTACCTATTAGAGCCAGGCAGTATACTCATATATGTGTTACTCTGTCCATAGTCCTTAGCACAGCACTGCACTGCCGGGCATTTGGGGAGAGGGGGCCTCCAAGAGGCCAGCTTGCCCTAGGTCTGCGTAGTAAGTTCCACCACAGGTGGGCTGTGAGCTCAGGTCTTCCCAACTCTACTGCCTTCGCGTTGTTTTATGCAGGTCCATATCAGCCATGATAGGTTGAATTTTACTAGTTTACCTCTCAGAGCCAAGTTAACCATCATTTCTTGAGGCACTTAGTTCTAGCTCCTAATAACTGACTTAATGAGCCATGGTGCTGGTTCCATTTTCTAAAAATATAGGCTAGCTAGCTAGATAGCTAGGTAGATAGCAGCAATACAAAAATTGGAAACAAAAGAAAATTAGTTATATCGCCACCACCAGAACACAAGTATTTTAATTTCATGGTGGCCTTTGACCTGTGCCAACCTATTTTTATAAAATTGCCATTATAATGTACACCCAATTTTGTATTATGCTTTTAAGAAAACATTTTGATGGGTGGACATTTTCCCAAGTGTCTACATGTTACAGTAATGATTTTTATTTGCATTGTAATATTCTGTGCAGATGACCAAAGTAGATCTTTTTTGGTTTTTAAAATATATATTTTTTTGTATAAAAGTAATACAGGCACATTATAGAAACATTTGGAAATTTATATAAGAGTACAAAGATTTTTATCACACAGAGAGATAATACTATTATACTTTGGGGTATTTTCTTCCAGGCTTTAAAATATATTATAAATGTATTTTGTTTATACAGACACTCATTTGTCATTTTATTGTTCACAACAGTGGGATCATGCTATCAAAACATCTTCAACTAATATTTGCACGTCTCCAGAAAAGGCATTCTTTTTTCTACTGTTTGGCTTTTTTATAGGGACTTTTTTGGGGGTTACTTTGTTCCCACAAGGTAGGAGTTTGGTGAGGTTCTGAGACCTTCCTAAATGTAAAATGACTTCCGTCTGCATCGGCTGCATCAGTACAGAACAGCCTGTGTGTGCATTCTTAGCAGCGCACATTATGCATTCACTGCCTCATAAACCATGGAGCCAGGCTGACAATGATGTGAGGAGGTGACCTCCAGCTAAACCCTGAAGCTGGAAGAAATGGTGCTGTTCTTTGCAACTATGTTTACATCTGAATATTGCCCCAGCCTCTCATTTAGGAATTTTACATACCTAAGGGAGGAGAGTATAGGATCTACTTACCATCCTACATGTGCGATGGGAAAGTGAACCTTATATGTTACTTGAGTGCATATTTCAGAGGCACGTGTTGAATTGAGTGTGGAAGCTTCTTAGTTTCCATTAGAAATCAATACTGTATAGCACCACAAAGTGCGTTTCTTAGGATCAACAGTCTATGCTTAAGCTATGAAACCGTGGAGTTGGTGTAGATTAGCTGTCTCTGTTTCACGCAGTGCAACATGTTTAAAATGTAAAATTCTTTCAATGTCCAGGAAAATACAGAAAATACTATCTTAAATACCATGCTTCCACTGCACAGATTTAATGAATGTTAACCACTGGCCATAGTTGCTGCCAGATCTCTTTAAAAGACAATATTTCATTAGTGGGTATATCCACCCTCCACACAATCTTGGAAAATAACTTTTAGGATGAGGAGCAGGGAGGCCTAGCCTCCTCACTCTAGTTTCTGTTCTGAGAATGTCACTGTCAAATGAAATGAAGTCCCCCTGGTAACTACAGCACCCACAGAAAACTTAACAGGGAACAAAAGGAAAGATAAAATTAGGGGTTGTCCAAAGCCAATCGAGTAAAAAGTGGGGACAGGGTAGGAATATGGGCTCAGCTAGATGTGAATTTGGACCATCTGTGAGTATGTCAGAAGCCTTGATAGACTCAATAGACTGTTTTTTCTTTTTTTTCTTCTTTTTTCCATCACATTTACAGACAAGCTGCTTCCTGAATTGGATGAATTTTAAGGTTATGATTACACATTTAAAAAGTGAAAATTGAGGCTTTTCTCATTCTTCGCCTCTCTCCTGAGTTGTGGGAGCAATTCATAGCAACTCAGAGTTTACATCTTGGAGCAAACTTGCCTGATGATTTGTCTTCATTGCATTTGGAGGAAAAAATAAGCCTCATCAACCAGGGCCTGATTTTCCAAGAGCCCATCATTCAGGCACTTATTATCCACTTTGTGAAGTTTCTAGGTCCTCTGCTTTTCACTCTTTCCCCTCCCGCTGAGAGTGGTCATTTTGCAGCTTGTTAGGACTTCCATCAGCAGGTGTGGAGGAGCAAAGAGAAAAACTAAAGCATTATTAAGTTTTGCTTCATCATAGGAGCTCTGCAAAAAAACTCGGTGGGGGACAATTTTGATGACTTGCCTACAATAAATTTTGGAGTTATCTGTTGATTTTGGTCCGTACGCCCTCCCTGTCCTCCATTAGTGCTGATCATGAAGAGTTGACTTGCAGAAGAACAGGATGGAAAGGGAACTGCAAATACAGCTGAGATTCGCAGTGAGCCATGACTTAAACGTGGTCCTGTAATATGATGCTGTAATGAGAGGGAACCTAAGTTCATATGAGTTCATTGAAGTATCAAATTGGTGTGCAGTATTTCTCCGCATTCAGCATAGGTCAGGCACACGTTAAAGTGGAAGTTTTCAGTGGGGCCAAAACTGCGGTAGATAGACTCTGGAATCACCTGGGGCAAGGTTTTCAAATTACGTGTATAGATATCTCTGCATGATAACGTTTGAAAGGAGATCAGGTAATTTGGAACAATTACTGAGGCGATCATGTAATCTTATATCCCTCCAAGTGAAAGAGATGGGCCTGAGCAAGAACAATGAAAATGGTTAAAGGGATGTCAAAATGTAAAAGAAATGAAAATTCTCAAACCCGAAGAAAGAAGGACTCCCAAGGTACCAGTAGTTGCTTGCCTTTGGCAGCACTTTAAACCCTCTTCATTCTTTAGAGTCATTTACTTCCCAAGGGGAAGGCATCCATAGCCTCAAGTCTTATGAAAGGGGAAGAACGAAAGGAAAGGCAAAGATATACAAAGGGTACCAAACAAATATGTACACATTTTAAGAAAGGAAAACTATTAAAATTGTAATAATCAGTATATACCAATAACAAAAGATGAATACATTCCTCACAGACAGTGCTGTCTGAGCTGGTGCATTGTCATGATGCACTATTGGTGAAAAGTTCAGGTCGTCTAACTTTTTCATGCAGCCTTCTCAGCACTTCCAAATAGTAAACTTGGTTAACTGTTTGTACAATTGGTACAAATTCATAATGAATAATACCTCTGATATCAAAAAAAAGGTTAGCAACATCGTTTCAACAAGGTCGCAAACTTAATTGTCAGACCTCGTATATATATGTATATACAAAGATACACACACATATGTATATGCAAATATATATGATAGATAATCCTCTATTCCATTCATGGAAAGGCTTTCTTCACTTTCCCACTTCCCCACCCCTGGACAAAGGAATGGAGAAGTTTTTCATCTCTTCTCAGAAGAGAGCGTTTTTTTTTTCTCCCATGATGGTTCTGTATGTCCTTGGTGTCTGTTTGGGGATTGAAATAGCGGGGGAGAGTGGGCATGGGGTCAGCAATGTTTTTAACATACATTTCTGTTTAAACACCTAAGTGTGGGAAAGAGTGTGGTAGGTTAAAAAAGTGTAATTTGGAGATCAGACAGACCTTAATTTTGATGACTAGTGACATTGCCTAACATATAATAGGGCTTGGTAATCATGTTTCATAAACTTGACATTGTTCTTGTTAGATGCCTCACCTAGTAAATTTCATTTTTTATACATATTAGTTAGTTAGTTTGGGAAGAGATTCTTCAAATGTTTGTTCTATAAGTCTGAATCAGAAGAAATATGGTGTTATTGAAATGTAAGAGAACTGAATTTTAAGGTAAATGATATCAAGGGTTCCTTGGAATCTTTTGTGATTTTTGTGACAAGGTTATGATTTAGGGAAGTACCTCTGTGGATCGAAAAGACTGTAAAGAATGCTTTTATTTCTCATTCAAAATTTTGCTATTTATTTTACTTTAAGACCCTCTAAAGCCACTGGTATAAACGATGTTCTCTTTCTCCCTAGTTTATTCCTTTCCCTTCTCCTCCCAACATTTATAGGAGAGTGTTTTCAAGAGCAAATTCTCCTAGACAGGAATAGTTGGTGACCAGTGTGGGTCTCAAACTCATTTTTCACTGCAGATTGACATTTTTCTGGCGTGGTGGTGTGCGAGGGGCAACTCTCTGCCAGGTTTGATGATTCTGCTACTCCTGGGGGTGAGGAAAGGCTCACCACCTTCCCACTCGTTGGTGAGGCAGAGAGCAGGAGAGTCATCAGAGAGTGGGAAAAGGGGAGTGTGCTTCATGGACGGTTTCTATATCTGTCTACTCAACAGAACCACCAGGGAGCTTTGAAATGCATATCCTCAGGCTGTATCCCAGGCATATTGAATCCCTGTCTCTGGGGTGTGGCCCAAGAATCCCCATTTTTAACAGGCTCCCAAGGTGAGTGTCAGACTCAGCTCAACTTTTGGGTGTAAACTGTGTAGAAAAGGCCTGTGTAGCATATCATGGGGCTTTCCATGAGTGCTGTGGGAAGGTACCAAAATCCTGGCGTTCTTGATGATTCTGACATGTGACCCCCTAAAGTTACGAAGGAAGGACCCTACACTATTTGCTGGGTAATTTTGAATGTCTCAGGAAAAGATCATTCCAAGCATCTCATTTTTCCAGAGCCATATTGGTTATATCTATGAACAGGCTTCTCTCCTTATGTTACAGAGATAGACTTCACCAATGGGCAGGCAACCTAGATCACTGAGGTAGAAACTTTGTACCTATCTTTACACTCCCAACCCTATTTCCATCCATGTTATTTCCTCTCCTTAAGCCACCTAAAAAATGAAAACAAATCTCTTTTTTTTCTGGGCAAATTGCTGGAAAGAGTTGGGAAATCAAGCTAATGGCTATAGGGAAAGGATGTACTTCTCTCAGGATTTTTCCCTTTTGGCTTTCCTATGGGCTCTTAGCCTCATTCCGACCATCCCAAGACATTCTTGGATGAAATCTGGGTTTGGCAGCAGCCACACTTTAGTTGCAGTTCACTTCAGCTGGGGCTTTGGGTATGGCTAGAAAAAGACATGAGAATAAGAGTTAAACTCTCAAAATTAATTCATCTCCTTTAGGAGGTTTTGTCCATTGCTGAGTTCTTATCTCCTCTTTCCACCAACACCTACTTACTTGGATCTTGGATCTTGACTTATTTTGGCAGTTCTGTGTGCTTGTACTGTGGTTGCCATGGAAATGTTATCCAGCATGCTGCATGCTGTTTCATCTTCTCTCCAGCTCTTCATTTTTCTCCAGTGTGTGTTTTCTCCCTCACCTTCTCCAACTCTTATGCACCCACCCTATCCCCCTTTGTAATCAAAGATGTCAAACACTACATTTTTCAAGCTGTACTGCAACTTCCCCCTAGTCACGCTGAATGTGTTTTAACTTCATACAAGTATAAACAAAGCAACCTGGTAGTAACTGGAAGAGAGGTAAGGAAATCGACTCAAATGCTAAATTCCTCTAAGTTATACTAAGATGCTCAAGAATTTGAGGGAATTCAGGCAAGTGTGAATCAAATTAACTTCCCTGTTCTTTCTCAGGGATTAAACCTTTGCTGAGGTTCAGAGAGACTTATGAACAGTACCTTTCTGATTTCCACCTGGACTATTTCTTCATGTCCTGGTGTTCTCTGTAAAGGAGAAAGTCTAAACTACCTTCAGCTCTTAATTTCCCATCCATGGAATATTCACTTTGTGCATTGTCTGCACTGACCCATAGGCATCTCTACAGATATCGACATCCTGGGTTATCAAAAGTTGGGCCAAATGTAGACAAGATCTTAGTGCAACTATCTGAATATTCACCCTCATTTTCTCTTCTTCTCTTGCTGTGGTGTGGGGGTTGATGGGAGTGGTAAGGGGTGATGGAGGGATGTTGTGTGTGCCTAACCATGTGAACATTGAGAAAAAAATTATCTCCCTCCCCCACAAGGTATTTTAATTTTTCTCAAAGATTGAATAATACTAGAAAACAAATAACAAATAAATGCCCCTTTTGTTTTTCTGGTTTCTTTTTCAAAGAGCTGCTTGTTTCAATGTTATAAGCAAAATGAGTTCTATTTTTCTCTGTCCCTAAACCAACAAAGTGAATTTACATTGATAAAGAACATCCAAATATTATTTTTACATGTATTTCAGAATTCTCTAATGTTTTTATTTTTCAAAGTAAAAAAAGAAAATCATTGCCGGCAACCCCAATATCAAGAAGGTTTATAGCTTTTTCTTTCTTTATCGAATAAGATTTGAATAAGTTACATGATTCTCACAGGCAGAAGTGTTTTTATGAACAATATAATGGAAAGAACATTTAAAGAGGAGTAATTTAAAAAGGGCTATTGCAATAATGAAGTCAGGCCAACTTTTTGTCTCATAGCTTTTAGAAAAGAGAAAGATTGTAGGTATACATTATTTAGAAGTTATTATTTTTAAAATCAAATATTGGAGGAGTCACTTTCTTCCACAGAGAATTAATACTCAATGCTGGTATCAATCGTGTGTGTGTGTGTGTGTGTGTGTGTGTGTGTGTGTGTGTGAGAAAGTAAGAGAGAGAGGGAGAATGTGTTGTATATATGACATTGATGGGGTGGGTGTGGGGGTGGGAAGTGAGAAAGCAGAGGACAGGCTCTCAAGACTAGCCTTCGGGAAGTTCAAAACAAATCAGTAAGCATTTATTGACTACTTACCACAAGCCAGGCATTCATTTGGATTCTGCAAGGGATAATAGAAGGACAGGATTTGATTCTTACCTTCCAACAGTATACTGGAAAACAAGACACAAACGCATAAGTTAAGTAGCAAAAAGGAACAAAACAGGTCAGGTCAGACATGTGGACTGGAGGCGAGAAAGGGCAGGAGGAAAGAAGAGGAGAGGGGTGTTGGATGGCCAAGAAAATACAAAGAAAGGCTAAAATTTGATCTGCGTCCATAAGCATGAGCAAGATTTGGATTACACTCCACTGAGAGAAAATGAAAGAGAGGCAGGAAAGTGCGAATAATGTTCAGGGGACAGTGAAGAAGCCACTTGTCTTCAGCAAGGGTTCTTGTGGAGGACAAGAGAATTCCAAACGGAGAGAGGGGGCCAGGATGTAGAAGGACTTGACTGAAAACAGATTTTTACTCACGGTAAATCTTGGAGACTTTTGAGCAATAGTTCTGTAGCACTAAGGAATCTTATACTCAGATTAAGTGCTAGTGGGATTTGGAAGGTGGAGGGCAATTGATACGAGGCAGATGGCCCAGGAGAGGGCTACTGCAGGTGTCTGGATATGAAGGAATAATGGCCTGATCTAGGATGAAAACTGGGAGTAGATAAGAAGGGGCAAAAGCAAGAATTATTTTGTATAAACAGGAATGTTTGGGGGGACTGGTTAGGCGTGGGAAACTATGAAAAGGAAGACATCAGGCACCCCTGGCAGATTTCAAGACCAAAGAATAAGGCTAGTTAATATTTACTGAGTGGCTACTATGTGCCGGGCACCAATCCAAGTGCTTGGTAAATATTAACTCAATGATAGAGGGAATTAGAACATCCTCTATTTTCAGGGGAAGGATAAAGCCAATCCATTTCCAGCACGAAGAGTTTGTAACGGGGTGGGGGTGGGGAACGCAGGTAGAAATGGCGAGCACGGGATAGAAATGGGAGATGAGAAAGAGATCTAAGACTGCAGGCATAGAATCGGGACTCACCCACTTAGAAGAAGAGTTGGTGCCCTGGGAATGGCTCAAATGAACAGAGACCCTGTACTGAATTTCCTAAAAAATCTCAAATGAGGGAAAAGATGGATAAAAGCAGCCAGCAGAGAAGGTAAAGAAGGTAAATCAGATGGAGAAGGACCAAGATAATGTAGCATGATGGGACCTAGAATGAAAGCATTTCCAGAGGAACGGGGTGTTCTACAGTATAAACCTATGAAGAGATCAGCGGGATAAGTACCAGGAATAATCTGTGTATTTGAGTATCCACATCATAAGTATGATTCTGCCTCCCTGTTGAGGGTGATTGAGAATTGATTGTAAATACTTTAATACGGCATGTTAAGTCCAGAATGAGCTTGGGTATTCTGTGCCAAACCAGGGTAAACATTTTTCCCAATCTTAACTGATCCAAATAAATATTCTAGCTCTTGTTGTCTGCCTCTAACAAGAACTCCAAGAATATAGCCCTGGACTTTTATAAATGACATCCTCCCGGAGCATGAGCTGAGAATTAATTCCTCTATAATTCTAGTCAAACTTACTGCTTTGTGGTTTGTCTCCTGTTTTCTTATAAGGCAAATTAACTCCATTTCTTCACTTTTTGGGTTTAGTGCTTGTGAGATATGACAGAGCAACTGCCCCTCGAGACTGGAGTTCTCTTATTATTCTACGAACATACCTCTTCACCGCCAATGTGCCTCCAGTCTTTCTTAAGGATGTAGAGTCGATGTGTTTCACCCTTTTCCCTGTAGACCTCCCTTATGGCGCTGCTGTAAGGGATAATTAAAAGCAAAAGGCAGACTGCTGGTGGGTGGTATAAATAATGATTAAGAGTCCAGGCTTTGGAGCCAGTCAGGTCCGGGTTTAGATTTTAGTTCTGCCAACTTAGAAGTTTGGGACTTCTTTTTTTCCCTCTCTCCTGACCATTGCTTCTCTTGACATTATTTTTAATGGAAGGCAATGGAAGGAGCATGGATCACTCAGAATCAAATGGGATCATCCCCCAGTGCCATTATAATATGACCCTGGGCTTTCATTATAATATGATCTATTATTTAATAGCATTACTGTGAGAATTTAAAATATGCAAATCTAGAACAGAGCTTGGCCTGTGCTTGATAAATGGTAGCATTGTTAGAGTTTTGTTTTGTTTAGTTTGAGTAACCCAGAATAGAAATATGACTTCCATGCCATTTCACTTATAGAATAGTAAACCGTGAGATTCCTTTACCTCAGGGAGAGAAAACTCTGAAAAGGGGAAAAAAAATATCAATCAGCTCATTTTATACATAATGCTAAACTACAGCAGACATTTTAACTGATTTGACTGGTTCTTAGAATGCAGCTCATAATAACAGCCAGCTTATTCTCCTTTTTATTCATGTTGCAGAGATGAAATGAAAACCAAGAGGGAGAAGTCAAAGCTGTGCCAGACTTTGAAAGCCCTAAGAGAGATCTCATTGCCAAAACACAGAGGAACCTGGCTTAGTCTTGGCCATGTTAAGTTTGACCTGATATCAGAACATTCAGATAGAATGGACCAATCCAAAATATCAAACTGCAGTTCGGGAAAGAGATGGGACCTCTGGTGGAGATTGCGGAAGTTTTGGTATGGAGGTGACTGTTGATGTTATGGTTGTGAATGAGTCTCAAAGGGAGAGAGCAGCGTGAAAAACTGAGTCTTGGGGAGCCATCAAATTAGGGCGCTTCAAGCGGAAATGGACAGAAAAGGAGAGAGAACTGCTCTGAGAAGTATAAGGAGAACCAAGAAATGATCCTACTTTAAACAACAAATACACGAGGGAAAGGAAGGCTGCTGAAAACTTGGGAGTGTCAGCTGTTAGAAACTGTATAATGTCAAGGAGAATGACAATGAAGCAAAGGCTACTGATTTTATTTTTGTTGACATTGGCTTGATTATTGATGACCTTGTAAGAACAGTTTCAGTAGAATGATAGAGGCAAAAAGAGTGACCTCTGGTGAGGAAATAGGGGCAGGAGGTTTCAATTACTTTTTTAGAAAAGTTTGCAGTAGAAAGAGGTAGAAAGTGAAATTACTTCTGAGAGGTTTGAAAATAAATCTCTTTGTGACCTGCCCTGGTCAACAAAGAGTTAATGGTATAAATGCACAGTAATTTCAGAAGCATTAAAGAGCATGTTTCCATAGAAACATCAACCTACAGAGGGAGAGAAAGAGCTAGGATTCCCTGACAAAGAAGGAACAGCAGAGTTCTAGCCCCCACACAGTAGCTCAGGGACGAATGATTACAGGTTTCTTTCAGCTTCCCTGTGAAGGTGCAGTTGGGGTTCCTGGGGTTGTCCTCTTAAGGATGAGGAAAGAGGGAAATGGGTTTGGTTTCAAACACTCGTGCTCTCACCTTGCTTTAAAATCTGACTCAAGGGTCAAGTCCGTTCAAGAATACTGGAAAAGACTAATGGATGTCTTTAAATAACTAACTAAAATTGACTAAATAAATAAACAAATACATTTGATCTTCACCCGACCTCTCTGTTCTAACCTGTTCTAGAAACAGTACTATAATGTACCATGTTTTAGAGCAACAAACACTTAAACAAAAACTCTAGCAACACAGGATGGCTGTTTGACTCGCACCTTTGCATTATAGTTTCCATCTTGGAGAATACTTCTTGATTAGATATACATTTCACCTCACTGTTTTCAGGTCTATGATATCCCTTTCACTACTGACTAGTATTCATTTCCTTCAAACCCAGCCATACTTTTAGGGATGGGTCCTCTCACTGAACTGTAGCCCTCAGAAAGCTATTCTCCAGATTGTGCTACAGGAGTCATGTGAACAAACTCCTTGTTGCTAACTAGCTTTCCTGACAGTTCACCTTCTCTATGCCCATATTCTCTTCCACTGTGCATCTGTGAAGCATCTATGTTTTGTTCCACTGGTCTTTCTTTGGACCCTTGACTCAAGAAATCATTTTATTTCCTATGTGAAAGGGCTTTATTCTTGTGAAGGATGTGGTTCATGACTGAGTTGTCTGAAGACAGGGATGTGTTCTTGGATGAGTCACAGCCTCCACCGCTCTTTCTGTCTCACACGTGTAGTATGCTGTAACTGTGGGGTTCTCATCTCCCCAGAAGACATAATCTTCACCCAGGTATTCTGAGTCCTCTGCCTGTTGGAAACCATCCCTGGAATATCCTTCCTTTTTTGACCCTTTTCCCCTTACATTCAATATAACTGCTTCTAGAAATCCCCACTTGAAGATCTCTGCCAACCATTACTGGGAGACTATAACCCCCTTTTCCCATGGATGATAATTATTCATAACCTCTAGTCCCAGCCCTTATAACTGAAGCCATCTCACTAATTCATTTGTTCACTTCTTTTGCTACCATGCAGTAGAGCTGTTGGAAGGAGTTGTGAAATTAACATATGGTAGCTACAGAAGGGGTAGGAGCTGTGGGTATGAAGGTATTTCCAATGTGTTAATTTTGTTGATCACCTAAGGTATAGAGAGAGGCTCCAGTATAGGGAAGAACAAATTAAGGAAACTGGAGAAAGGTCAAAAGGGAAACAAAACCTTCCTTATTCTCTTCTCTTGAAACATGCCCAGGTCACTTTGGATTCTAGACCAAGCGCTTATTGTGTACATATGTCCAGGGTTTCTTTTAATAAATCTGAAAGCTCACAAGAAGGAAAAGGCTTCTGGTCAAAGTTGAATGTTCTAGAGTAATCTTTGCTGGACATTGGCTGGTTTTGGCTTAGCCCCTGTGTACTATTGCCAGCTCGTGAGCCAAAATGGGTGTCAGAAAGGGAAGTCTTCGCCTTAAAATCATTAGTAAGCACAAAAAAGAAATATCAGTGTGCTCAGTGATCAGCTACTCTTTGAGATGTTGTGGCATTTTTCTCTGGGAATGATCTCTGATGAGTTTGGATAACCTACCCTGGCTATAGTGCAGCATATTGAGCACCTAACTTATGGAAGAGGAAAGGAATTTATTCACCCCTTTTTAAAAACAAAGTGATTTTTAACTTATTTATAGCATGGAAATGTGAACTGAAAGGAAAAAAATCCAGTGGCAATAACGTTATCCAGAAGACTTACTTGGTTCCTTCCCACTGGGGAACGTCACCTAATTACTTCTGGAAACTCTGGGTTTCCCTTAGCACTTTAGCAGGTCTCACCCACAGCAGAGGTGACTAAGTGTGGTGGATATGAGGACAAAGAGAATTCCTTTTTCATTACTGAGTTCTGTGCATAGTTCTCTAAATGAGAAACAGTTTTGGTGTTCAGCACACTTGATTAATTGTTGACATCAAAAGGCAGCATTACTAGTTCCCTAAGGAACACGCAAGATAAGTGTACCCCCTCCGAAGGAATTTTAAATAGAATTACATACATAGTGTTTAAAGCAGGGTTCTGGGAGGTCATCATGGGAGTCATTTTGAGGAGTCATTTATTCTAGACTAAAATGATGGGGATCTGAGCTCATCGTTTGCCTTCCTTAGGAAGTGAACTTTATATGGAAGTCGTGTGATGAAGTGATTCCCCACTGCAAAATGCCTCACAGAGGTCACTCATCAGAGTAGAAGAAAACAAATGTTCCCAAGCCTTAATAGTGTGGGATTTTGTGCGAATGAGAGGACGTGTGCTGCACAGGTGGGTCAGCAATCGCCCTTATCCACAGGGAATGCGTTCCAAGACCCCGTGTTTGCCTGAAACCATGGGTAGTACCAAACCCTACATATATATACTAATATATACTATCTTTTTTTTCTGTACGTACATACCTATGCTACAGTTTCACTTATAAATTAAACACAGTAAGAGATTAACAATCAAAATTAATAATAAAATAGAACAATTACAACAATATACTATAATAAAGTATTATGAATAGCTATGGGGCTATTGTTAAGTAAAATAAGGGTTACTTGAATACAAGTTCTATGACACCATGACAGTCAGTCTGATAACCAAGGTGGACTAACAAGTGGGTAGTATATACCATGTGAATACCAAGGTCTGACAATAAAGTTCACGATCTTGTTGCAATGATGTTGCTAACCTTGTTAGATATCAGAGGGACTATTTATTATGAATTTGTATCAACTAGACAAACAGTTTACCAAGTTTATTATTTGGAAGCGCTGAAAGGCTGCATGAAAAAGTTAGATGACCTGAACTTTTCCCCAACAATTCATGGCTCTTGCATCACAATGCACCAGCTCACACAGCACTGTCTGTGAGGGAGTTTTTAGCCAGTAAACAAATAACTGTATTGGAACATCCTCCCTCCTCACCTGATCTGACCCCCAATGACTTCTTTCTTTACCCAAAGATAAAGGAAATATTGAAAGGAAGACATTTTGATGACATTCAGGACATCAAGGGTAATGCGATGACAGCTCTGATGGCTATTCCAGGAAAAGAGTTCCAAAATTGCTTTGAAAGGTGGACTAGGCACTGGCATCGGTGCATAGCTTCCCAAGGGGAGTACTTCGAAGGTGACCATAGTGATATGCAGCAATGAGGTATGTAGCACTTTTTCGAAGATGAGTTCTCGAACTTAATTGTCAGACCTCATAGTCTGGACAAAAGATGATTCGTGCCCCTCATGTTATGGGCAGGATGGAGCAGGACGGTGTGAGATTTCATCATGCTTCTCAGAATGGCGCTCAATTTAAAACTTATGAATTGTTTATTTCTGGAATTTTCCATTTAATATTTTAGACAATGGTTGGCTATGGGTAACTGAAACTGCAGGAAGCAAAACCATGAATAAGTGGGGGCCTACTATATTATTTAAAAAAGCAGAGATCCAGGGAGTGGGAGACCTGGACTCTGAATTTATTGCGCCAAAGAGTTGGCAGCATTTCCCCTGGCCTCAGTTTTTTTCAGCTCTAAATATGAAAAGATAGACTGAGATCCAGAAGTCCCTGCAAACGCTACCATTCTCTGATATTCAGGCAATATAAAAGAAAAGGTCATCATCATCATAACAACAGAAACAATAACAGCAGCTAAAACATAAGACTTATTATTTATAGGTGCAGTTAGGTACAGGTCTAAGTCCTTTATGTCTACAGAGTCATTGTTGTGAGGATTAATTACAACAGTCCTATGAGACAGGTACTATTGTTATTCACATTTTTTTTTTTACGGTGAAGAAACTGAGGCAAAGAGAAGTTAAATGACTTGCAAGATAACACAATCTCAGAATTGGTGGATCAAGCATTTGAGTAGCAGTGCCCTGAATGGAGGGCCCTTGCTCTTACACACCGTACAGCACTGCTCGTTGTTGTTTTTGTTGGGGGTGTGTGTGTGTGTGTGTTTAACACATACTGCATTCCTTTCTTCTTGGTTTAACTTACCCTCTTTCTTCTTTTTATTTTCTTTCTCCTCCTCATCACTAAGCGCTTTGAAGCGTTGTCCCGGTCTTTTCATTCCTTTGAGTGTAGTGTATCTAGCTAATGAGAACACGTTTCTGGGATTGATCCCAGATGGACCCACTGGTAAACCCAGAGAATTGTTCCCTGGCCATGGCCTGCCATATTGACCCCATTTGGTGGAAGGGTACAGAAGGGTAGATATGAAGCCTTCACAGCTGGTGGCAGAGCCATTTCGAATGAGTGCTCATTGATTTAACATCTTTCTGGAGAAAGGTTAATGTACTCTCCATTTTTATATTCAAGCAGAGATTATTGGGCAACTCCCAGCAATACTCCTGTATGTTCTTGCATTTCAAATAAAACTAATTCATAGCACTCAGTTATGAAACAGAATCCAGGTAATAGCTCTCAGGAATTTTTCATGGTTAGGCTTAGGGCCCCGAGAAAACGTTTTCATTGTAATAGATGGTGAATTGACACATCACCATGTGCCCCTCAGATGAGTGCAGTTCCGCCCAGACTGCTAAGGGGCCAATGCACAATCCTCACCACCAGCAGGAGAGAAGGAGTATATTAAATTCGTATCAGTCAGTCTTCAAGATACTTTAATTAAGATACAGTCTTCAAGATACATTAATTTAATGCTAAGGACTTAGAATTTCAATAACTAACATATGGACTAGCCCAAACTTGAACCTTTTATGGTTTGCAAAGAATTATTTTATACCAAATAAATTAATGATATAAATACCATGTCAGAGAAAAATTTTAATCCAATGGGAAACAAACCTGCCTCAAGTAATCATAAGTTAATATTACAATCTGCTCTTTAAATTGGTTTTTTCTGAAGTTCTCTACTAAAGATCATTTTGCAAAAGTCAGGAAAGGACTGCATTCGACAGCTTACAGGAAACTGGTATTTCGAATGATTTTAACAGCATGATTTAATATTTTCATATATGAAATTATATGTCCAATGAAACCTTTAAAACATTTTCAAATCCCTTTTCCTTAAAAAGAAAAGTATTGTTGGCAAGAATAAAATAATTCATGTGCTTGAAAACATTGTCATATAACTTAGGAACTGGTGGATCTAGGATTTGAACAGAGGTCGTCTGACTTCAGCATCCTTGCTCTTAAAAACCATGCTACATCGACTGCTGCTGCTCTTGGTGATGGTGGTGATGATGGTGGTGGTGGTAGTTATAGAGTGAGTGTGTGTGTCTGTGTGTGTGTGTCTAATATATACTGCATTCCTTTCCTCTTCGATTAACTTATTTTCTCTGTTTCTCCTCATTGTCTTTCTACCAGCATGTTATGGCATTGCCTCCTCAGTCATTTGAGTGTAGGATATCTGAGTAATGAGATATTCTGGGTTTGATCCCAGAAGAACCCTTTGGTAAGTCCATAGAATTGTTCCCTGGCCACGGCCTGCCACATTGGCACATGTCCTGGGTCAGTCCTTTGGGGTTCATTTTAGTAATTATGAATATCTAGGTTGGGGAAAAGTTAGAAATTTTTATTTAGTCTATCAAACCAGGACACCAAACAGCTAATTTTTAAATAGCTTTACCTCTTTCCCCCAATACTAGCCTCTAATTAGGGGGGCTTTTTATATTATATTTTAAATATCTTCAAGTTCACTATTTCTTTTAAATATTTTAAAGTTCACTATTTCTAATCCTGTAGGAAAATGTTTTTACTCTTTCAAGAGAAAACATGTATACAAAATAGTAATTTCTAAAAGGAGACCAGGGAAAAAATTTGTTTTGAAAGATTTGTGGTTCTGCCGCTTAGGGGATGGAGGTATTAACATAATAGCCATAGTATTAACCAGATGAGATGTACAGACAGAAAGCACGTCAAAGGGACATCTCTGAACTCCCCGCACCAGGCAAGTAAGATGGTATTTTATAGATGAGGGAGCTGAAGGCTTTAAAAGGTAAGTGACACACCAAAGACACAGTTATAGAGTTACAGATAGATTTTCAGAGCTAGAAAATTGTAAACAAAGGGTCAAGAATTCAAGTTACCTGCCTGGAACTGTGTTCCTTTACTTCTTTGCTCTTGCTAACTAGAGAATGGGAACAGAGAGCTGTGAAAAATTCCACAATTTTTGTGGCACGGTGGTGAGTGGACAGAGTACTCGGTGGGCGTTAGGGGCAGGTGAGGACACCTGGGTTTGGTTTCTAGCCCTGTCATCTGATCTTGCTAAAGCCACAAAACCTGTCTGGACATTATCTGCCTTATCTGAAAATGAAAGGATTAGATGAAATAAGTGACTTATTTATCTTATTACCACATTAACAGACATTGGTTTTCTTTAATCTAGTGCCTTGTAAAAATATGGAGGGCGTGAGTGAGTATTGTGGGGCCAGGGCTCTCGGTTTGCTGGGAAAATTCTGGCAGAGCTCTTGGGGATGCCTCCCACATAGGGTACCCTGCTAAATCCTAGCGTTAAGTATCAACGTGGATGAACTCTGAGCATCACCGTCAAAGTCAAAGAGGCACAAGGGAGTTTTACCTCAGTCTGACCCCATTAAACCCACTGGAGTATGACTTTGGCCAGGTAAAGCAAATGCATTGGCTCTGAGCCCCTCAGGGTTCTAAGCCTCTTTCTCAACAGCAGGAGTCAAGCATGAAATGAGATGGATTTTATTTTATGCAGTCTGTATTAGGGATCTCCATAGCACAGGACACGACATGTGACACGAGAATGCTAAAATGCACATCCAGGGCTCAGCAAAACTGATTTCATTTCACTTAGTGATATCGCAAAAAGACACACAACTGAAAATTAGAAGACTTGACCTCCAGTCCTGAAGAAACAGGTCACCTTGGAAAGTTAGGTAACATCTTGGGACCTGTTTTCTCTTTTCTAAAATGAGAGTTCTCAACGGATATTTTCTAATTTTTCTTCTAGTTCTAGCAATCTGAGATTTGTGTAATATTAGAATTTTATGAGATAGGCCCTCAGGTTTCCTACAGGTCAAACTATGTCCCAGAGACAAATCCAGCAATATTTTTTATATACCCAAACCTTGATGGGGCTTCCTGGGAATTAGAGTCTTAGGGGCAGAGCTTTTGAATTTGGCTGCCACTTGAAGCTAGGTTTTCTGACTGCATACTTGAGGATAACATGTTTTTTAAAAAACAAAATAGCTGTGCCATCTCTTAATCTTATAGTTTAATCCTTTATTGACAATATATACTGGGAAGATTTGAGGTTTTAATTAATGTTCAAAATCGACAAATTGCAGTCAGGTCCAAAGATAGTTGGATAATTTCATGTCTTATGGAAAGTTAAATTGATTGATAATACTGCAATCTCCATTTCTCCATTGGGTCTTGTTAAATGTAATCATTACACTTTTACTCACTGAGGTCCAAAATGTGATAAGTACTCAAATCATGCAAATATACAGAGGGTGCCAAATAAATGTATACACATTTTAAGAAAGGAAAACTGTATTAAAACTGTAATACTCAATATATACCGATAGCAAAAGATGAATACAAGTCACGTTTGACTTCTGCAATGACAAGAGTTGCTCTAAGTGGTTACCATCAGCGTCTAGACACTTCTGATTGCAGCGCGCTACTGCTTGAGCAACGCTGACCAAAGTGTCCACTTGTATACATTTTTTTGGCACCCCCGCTATTCTTTTTCTGAGTACGTCTATTGTATAACCTTATATTTGTATCGCATTTTATATAGATTTTTAAATTCACTATTTCATGTCATCATCACAGCAGCCTTACCTGATAAACTGGAGGTAACAATGGTGTTGCCATTTTAAAAAGAAAACACTGAGGTTCAGATACCAAGGTCACATGTCTACAAGTGACCACACTCCCAATTATTTTTTCACACTTTTCATTACCAATGAATGGATGGTTTGTTCTGCCGTTGAAAGGACATCCTTGTTCAAGGAGGGTGTGTATTTGTTAGCTCCTCACTAATAGCTGAATGTTAGCATGTCAGAAGGAATGACTCAGAAAAACACAACGTGAAATGATTAATGTAAATAGTGCTAAAGGATAGGAATGATTAAAGGATACTTTGGAGAAGAATATTTTGTATAATGTCATAAATTTTATTAATAGCTTTGGTAAGTGTAAAATATGTGAGAAGTGACCAGATAAAACAAAATGAATCTATTGACCTGGAAGGGGGTGAACATCCCAGAAAGAGAAAAAAACTATAAGGAAAATCAGAAGGATCTGGAGCAGGAATAATTAGAGAGATTTAACTATAGAACAATTACATTGTCCATGAATATGGTTTATTTTCTCAACATTTGTATTTCTCAACTTATACACTGAATTCAGTGCTGTCTCATTTAAAGAAGTCACGGTGAGAGGCTAGGTACTTACTCCGTTCATGCTACCTATTACTTAAGTTATTTTTGGAACTTCTCTTTCATAATTGCCCTCTGAAATGGACACTTTCTTTTAAATATTCTTAATGGTGTTTTAGATAAAGTCAGAATTATTCAGAGCCATGTCTGGTGAAAAGGAGGGTGCTTAAGTCAGGTAATTTATTGCCCTCTCTCCCTCTTTCCTTCTCTATTTCCCTCTCTCTCTCCTTTCTTCTCTCCCTTCTTTTACCCCTTCCTTCCTTCTCCCTCTCCCCCTCCTTTCTTTCTTGCTCCTAAAAAAAGACGAGACTACATTTTTAGCATTTATCTCATAAACCTTCCCTGAGCACTTGTAGAAATCATTCTAAACAATGCAGTATTGTAGTAACAACATATTTTCCAAATTAATTATGTTGGGTACTTAAATTCTGGTTTGTTTAAAATAGTTTGTTTTATACTCTTGTAATTATATTCCTTGCAATGAATTACGTAGGACTTTGGTTGGAGTGTTGAAGTTGTTGTAAACTACAGGAGAGGTGACTGTTATCTTTTAACTAGTCATGGGCTCGAGCCAGCATCATTGAGCTGAGAGATGAAGAGCAGTACAGGGAATGGAGAAGATGCTAAGTGGAACATTGGGTCCAATTAGGGATGCTACACTTTTACCGATTGGAAACGTCCAGAGAGATAAGAGAATAAGAGGAGGGAACTTGAAGCCATAGCATAGGATAACCTCATGAAGGAACCTGGGATATGTGGCATAGGAGAATCAGGGTCGTATGGTAAAGAGGACGTGGGACAGACACTATGGCTTAAAATGTAATTTCTGCACCCAATTTGCTGTGGAACATTGGCCAAGTAATTTGACCTCTCTGTGCTTCAGTTTCCTTATCTATTAAGTTAAAATTATACAACTAAATGAGCTTAAGGTTTCTTCAAATATTAAAATTGATTTTAAAGGGATACATGATACATGTCTTGAAATGCTTGAAGAGGTCCCACATGAAAGAAGGATTATTAGACCATGACTGTGTAATATCCAAGGAGAAGACCCGGCTCAAGGGCTTGCTGGGCAGTGAGATGGGTACCTTGAGGGTGGCACGTGGAGTGGCAGGTGGAGTGATAAGCTCCCCATGAGTGGGAGTATTCAAGAAGAGCTGAGAGGGCTGATTTTATGATGCTGTAGAGGGGAGGCATAAACTTTAAGAAGTGATGAGCTAGTTCATTGTGAAGGTTTCTTTCAATTCTGAGGTTCAAGGAATCACTACTCTGTGAGATCTTCAGGGCTCTTGGGTGCACTGGTAAAACTACATGAGACCAGAGAATGACAGGCTTAAACATCCCAGGCAGCTCTGGAAGTAACAAGTGGTCCATGAGAGTTTGGCTCATGATGCCTAGTCATCTTTATCATTGCCTAAAGGATGTGCATCCTAGCAACCATGTTGCTTACGCCAGTGTTACCTGGACGAGTCAAAAGAATCTCACCATTTCACTGAATGAAAAGACTTAAAAGAGGAACCTTAAAGCTGCATCCGGATGCTTTCATCTTCTCCCCTTCGATGCAGTGTTAGAAAATCACTGTTGGCCACGTCTCTGAAGCCCTTTAGAACCCTCATGGCCATGACAAGATACCCCCTTCGCTTCTTGGCAGAGACACATCTCACAGCAGCATCAGGCCCAGGGCTCCAGAGTCGCATGTCTTGTGGACACAGAGCTAATCATTATTGATTCCATGGGCCATGATGGTACAGGGACATTAATTACTATCAGCGCAGTTGCACTAACGCAGTTGTAATGACCACGCCTGTGGGAATTCCCAGTGAGGGAACGCTCTTCATCACATCAGAGCAGCCAGCAAGGGAATGGTGGGAGCTGGGGGTGCAGGTGTTGAGGAGGAAGACGATTTCATTTGTCTAACTCTTGTTATTACCAGAGTTTCTGCTAATTTATGTGCCTGTACCAAGAGCTCTCTGTGAAATGTCTCTTCTTTGTTCCCCTTCTGCCCCAGTATTTTCTGTGCACTATACAGAGTACAATAGCCCTGGTTCCCAGATGCAGCTTATGGAACCAGATCCCTGATTGCTGGACTCATCTCACAACTCAGAATTATGGGTCGGGCAGGATCTTAGCAAGAGTTCAAAAACATGTGCCTATCTCTGGGATGTGGAGAGACCGTAAGCTCCAATATGCCACGTTTCTTAGCAGAAAATTGTCTTGGTACACTTCCATTTTCTTTTCTTGTCTCTACCACCTCTGCCCTTTAAACCACCTCCTTTTTTGAGTAATAATTGTTAACACTTAATGAGGGTTTACTATGCACCAGGCCTCATTTAAGCCTACAAACCTAATAAAGTAGGTTTCTCTATTACATTATTTTTTGTAGCTAGGGGAAAAAAGTGATGTTCAAAAATCTAAGTAATTTGCTCAAAGTCATAGCTATAGACTCAACTCAAACTCAGAGCCCTTATTTTAAATTGTATTATCTTCTCATATTTTTCCTAATAGGTGAAAACTTGATGACTCTATTGCATAATCAAATGGGAGCTCAAGAGGTACCAAGTTTCACATAGTGTTTGTATATTTATCTACGTGTATATCTCCGTCCACCTTTCTCTCTCTCTTCCTAGCTATCTTCTTCCCGGCATACTTTCTTCATACTTTTAACCTTCCTTTTATTTTATCTTTACAGGTATTTGATCAATGTCACTTTTGAGGGGAGAAATCTGTCCTTCAGTGAAGATGGCTACCAGATGCATCCGAAACTGGTGATAATCCTTCTGAACAAGGAGAGGAAGTGGGAGAGGGTAGGACATGTCTTTGGCAATTCTCCAGTAAACTAGAGGGGCAGGGATGTAACATTTTGTGGCACGGTGAATGAAAACAGTCCCTTGGTTTGGGTATCTAGCTGGGGAACAAGAGATCAATATTTTGAGAACATAGGAGAAATCATTTCTCAAATTTCTATCTCCATTTTCTTGCTATGCTGGTTAATCAAGTAATTATTTTCTTTATATATTGCTATTTTTATTGATTATGGTGCTGTCTGAATCATGACTTTGTTTTAATGGAAGAGTAATTCATATACAACATAACACAATTTGGTGAAGAAAGCGAATCAGTGGTACAATTTAGAAGTCACGTCCTACACAGTATACTGGGGAGGCCTGTGAAACCTAACTTATGAGCAGCCAGGTATGGATGTACTGTGTTGAGAGGCTTGCCATGCAAGGCTCTTCTCAGTATCTCTCCCAATGCCAGCTGATCACAGTGTCTGAAATTCTACCGTTAGAAATTAATTTCTATAGATGACAGGCTGCCGAGGTTTAATTCCCGGCTCCTCTACACACTAACGTGTCTACTTAGGAACTTGGACAGTACTCTTAACTCTTCGTGCCTCTCCTTCCTCATCTGTAAAATTGGAATAATAATAATAATAATAACAATAGTACCAATATCACAGGGTTTTTATGAGGATTCAATATATTAATATATGTAGAGGACTTAGAAATGTGCCTGGCACATAGTAAGCACTCAATCGGTATTAGCTTTTATTACTATTCCTGGTCCCTAGTTAAATACAAATGTTTCTGAGAGTAATGTCATCACTGGTATTTCTTGGAGTATGTCCTGCAGGGCATTTATCCCTTGAGATACTTTGCTGAAAAATGGTTTTGCAAATATATAAGTTTGGGAGATGCTACCTACTGTTTCTCACTCTGGGAGATTCTCAGAACACATTAGCATTTGAAAGTTCAGAGATGTCTTATAGCAAAAAACATCTTTCATTTTATTTAATTTGGCATTTCCCCAAAATTGTTTTATCACAGCACCCCTTTGTGCCTGAAATTCATATTCTGGGAAACACTGATTTAAGGCAATTTCTATAAACTCCATGGGCTAGTTGGCTGAGAACAGGCTTTAAGATGTCAGGGCTCTGACTAGAATGGAAACCGTGCTACACATTTCGAGAGAAAGTAGCCAGGAAAAGAGGCCAGAGATAAACTTGAAATTCAGTGTTGTCACAGAGAACCCTGGAAAGGTAGTTATATGACTGCTCACTGGTGAAACTGGGCGTGTGTGACTCAGGTAGTGGAACCTAGGACCTTATCCTTCAAACTGAAAGATCTCGGTGTGTCTTGTTCCTCATATTGAAGAACAGCTATAAGGCTTACATTATTCCTGGTATTCTTGATTAAAGTTGCCCTCCCTCCTCTGAGTTATCATTTGTTCAAAAATGGTTGTTCCCTGGGCTCCTGCTCTTCACCCCAATCAAGCTGCTTTTCACTGCTGCTGTAGAGACAAGATGATTTAAGAAGTGTGCTGGTACCCTCCTGTATAACAGGCACTTCTCTATACCTCCAGAAGAGGATTTATTAATAACTGAGGCTTCATGCATGGATCAGAAGTCATCCAGCTGGGGTAGCTTTTGTGCAATAAACTCGTGATTACTGTCTCAAGTATGGGGTATCTCAAACCATCGTTTCTTAAAGAGACACCACTTGCTGTCACTTGTACTGAGTTCTCTTCCTTAGGCTGGACTCTGAGACCTGTGGTGCCCAACCCTTTACAAAACTAAACCCTCCTTCCTGGAATTGGTGTCCCTTCCTCCTTATCAATTCTGCCTTTACTTAGCTCTTGAATATATTCCTTTCTTTTTATTTGATCGAAGGACAATGTGATGTGCCTCCCCGTCCTCGATGCCCACTCTTGTCCATTCAGGTCAGTCCTGGGCATGGCTGTAGGTGAGTTTCCTTAGGCACTATTCTGCTTATGTTCTTTCTCTGCCCAAAACCTGCTCAAAGCTTCTGTGGTTTATGGATTCGGTTCAAACTTCATCTATTCTTGCATCCAAGGCTCTGGTCTACCTTCCAACGCCTGTCTTCTCTTCCTCGTTGTTTCCCATCTCACTAACAAGCTGCATTGGACTCCTCTCTGTTCTGAGAGTGTTTGTTGCTCCCTGTACAGCAATGTCATGATGTCTCCTTTTCTTGGGATGAATTGTGCAATTATACAAATCATAACCATCCTTTGATACCCAATTAAAATATTGCTGTCTCCTTCCCTGATTTTTGAGACTTAATCTCTCACTCCCTTGTCCCCTGTAGCTTTTGTCCATACCTCTGTTGTAGCATTCATCACATCTGCCTGCATTAGAGTTGTGCGTAAACATGCTTCCAGGGACAGAGGCTGTGTCTTTTATCGTTGTATCCTCACAGCACCCTGGAAGAGTGTGTTACATAGAGTAGTTCGATAAACATGTGCTGAATGAATGAGAACCATTACATTGCAAGAGTCTAAAATTTATCGTTAAGAATCCAAGTTTATGCTATTGCCCTTGACACAATAGCTGAGTTTTCGGTTGTTGTTGTTGCTGTTTTTTGTTTTTTGGTGGGAGGAGAGATAAAATCTTTATGTAGGTTGATTTTTCATAGATCATGCTTTAAGTGTACTAAGGGAATTTGTTATTTAAAGAAATTCTTTTCTTTATCTTTCTGTAAAGCATTTTGGGAAGGGTTGGAGTTATGGAATGGAACGTTTTCACGTCAATTTGGTTAAATCAGGGAACACTGCTGACAAAAGATCTTTTGTGTTTACAGAGTTCCCAGAACCACACAGCTCCCTAGCTTGGAAGTCCTTGTTGGGACTCACTTGTGGGCAGAAAGGGATGTCAGGAGCCAGGCACAGCTCCAGGGCATGTCTAGGATGTGGAGAAACTACACGGTGGGAAGTTGTACCTTTTGTTCCACTGTTACCCTGGCCCCCAGGACCTTTCTTCATTCTCAGAATTCCTAATACTACTTCAGAAGGTCCCCTGTGGTCCAGGGGAGATTTAGTGTCTGTGGACTCCAGGCAGGTAGGCACCAGGGTAAGGATTCTGCAGTGTGGAGATGGATACTGGGGAGATAAGCAGGAAAAGAATCTGGATTTGTGGAAGAAACACGGGCTAAGAGACTGGACTCTTAGCTTCTCGTCATGCTCCTAACTCGCTGTGTGACCTGCTCTTTTCGCTTCACTGGCTCATTTTTTCCTCATGTCTTAAAAGCATGGCATGAGATTAAGAAGACTTCTAGGGTCCTCTCCAGCTCTAACTTCTGGGGTTGTAAACTCACATTGTAAATAAATAGAAGCTTGGAATGAAAATTGGGGGAGAGCTGGAGCATACAGAAGAAACCGGAGTTCGTTTTTAAGGACAGTAGCTCCCCAGGCATATTTGTCATTCTTGTCATTTAGATAAATATCGTCTCTTCCGACGGCCTTCCCTAATGACTCAAGCTACAGTAGCCATCCTGTCACTCTATCACAACGGTTGATTTTAATTTTCTCCAATATACTTATTATCTGATGTATCACTTACTAAACAAACTGCTTGTATGTTTGTTGATTGTCTCTTCACACCAGGACAGATGCTTCATGGGAGCAAGGACCTCATTCACCTCTACAATCCTTACCACTTAAGAGGAGTGAACACTCAAAAGATCATTGCTGATAAATGAAGAATCTGTATGCTTAGGAGCGTTAGAATATTGACCAGCCATTTCACCTGTACTTGAAAATTCCCCCTTTAGACAGAGTGGTTTACTGAAGGCTGTATGAGAGCAGGCACCTTTCCCACCTTTGGAGTGAATGCTCTGAGTACCAGCAAAGGGCACAGGGGCGAGCTCCAGGGAGGCTTGTTTCTGGGGAGGCATGCCTGAACAGTTTCAACAGGAAGGCCCGGGAAGATTCATGAAGTGGTTGAGGCGAACCCTGTGATGGAATTTCACAATATTTCTTCAGATTTTTAAAAACTAGTCTCGAAGCTACTGTCTCATAAATGTGGTTCCTTTCAAAACACTTAAAGTCAAGGCCACATAGTCCATGGGACTGAGCATAATTTTGGAAATCAGAAAGAGCTGAGATCAATTACCCAGGTTGCTGTTTATCAGCTGTGTAAACTCAGTGACTCGTATTACCTGAGTCTACCTCCATTTTGTAAAATAGGGTTTTACGTATGGCTTTGATAAAGATGAAAGGAGATTTCATAGTAAAGCACCAGTTAATAGCACCTGAACCATTGCCAGTCTTCAGCAAATGTCAATTGGTTGTCCCTACCCTCCTTGTGTAATTTTTTAAGATAATATTTGCACATGGTGAAAAAAATCAAATGATACCCAAAAAGAGTCAAATGGTGAGAAGAATGTCCTGTTATCATCTATGATCCTTGGTTTCTCCAAGCCCCTCCCCAGAGCAATTATTATTCCCAATGTCTTATGTATTTGCTCTGAAAATACTCCAAGTATATACAAATATATATTTATTCAGCCTCCTTTTTAAAAAACAATTAGTAACTGCTTTTATGAACCTTCAATGGGATCCTATATAATTATCCACTAAATAGGCAAGGGGTGTGTGTGTAGCTAGAAGAGCAAAGAGATCTCTGGATCAGAATTATATTCACAGAAGTCCAAGTACATCTCTCTGGTATGTAGTAACATGGAGAAGAACATTTAAAAAGGAATACACACACACACACACACACACACGCATACACATGCATAGCATAATGAGTTGGAAAAGGGTAGGGAATGGTGAAAAAGAATTGTGTGCACAGTGGGTTCATTTGTACGTGGGGGACAGCTGCATAAAACTTGCATTAAAAATAGTCTGGCACAGAGAAGCAGTTCCAACAAGCGTTCAGACTTCTGTCTTTATCAGAGCCTCTCATGATTTGCTTCATTGCTACTGCTCTCTGCTTCCATTTAATCGTTCCTAAAATGGGGATAATAAAAATGAAATGCAGTGGGGGTGTGTCTGAGTAACGACTTCAAGAAATGATGATGGTGCATTTTCAGGCTGTACGATGTAAACAGGCCTTAAAGGGACTGTCCGGGCCAGAATTACAGGGGGATCTGTATGGTTTGCAGCTCTGCTTGTCTTTTCCCCATAGAGACAAGAGTTGTGTTTTATAAGCCCACTCCCTCTTCTCTGCCTCCACCTTCCAGAACATGCCCTTCCTTCTGTAGATTAAAACATTCTCAGTTTGTTTGGGTCATTCTTTGAGCTTCCCAAACCCCAGTTATAATTTTAGGCTTGCAATATCCAGGAGACAGTACCAACCTCAGGTATGGATGATATGTGATACTAGCACCTAAGGACTAGAATGATCATGTTCCAGAATGATCCATTTGGTGATAATACAACGCAAGTTGATCACTACTATGGCATATTCCACTTAAAAGATGTTTGACAAAACAGTCTGTCCATCCCCTCGCACGTGCGTACGTGCATGCGCACGTGCACGTGCACACACACACACAGACTCACTCAAGTATTATACAAACTGACAGACGGCTCATGAACATAGGAACCATGTCTGTTTGGTTTTCCCCTGTATGTCTCTGCCCAGCACAATGCGAGACTTTACTGAAGACGCCGGTAAATATTTGGTGATGGCCCAAACACACTTGTACAAGGCATGCTCCACCTCCCAGGCTCAGAGGAGAAGCCAGAGAATATCCATGCCCTTTCCAGACTCTATACAGGGTGTCTGAGGACGTGAGACAGAAGCTCCTCATCTCAGGGGCTTTTGTTCTGGATCTCCTGATACCGCCATTTGACATGATATTTTTGCTGACTTTTTACTGAGTACTAATATGCATCATTGGATTAAGGGATTAGAAAACAGGTTTTATGGAGAAAGGCTGCGGGAATTGGGGTTGTTGAGGGGAAGACGAAAAGGCAATGTGGTGATGACTTACTCTTTTTAAATGTGTGAAGAATTATTGTTCCAGGTGTTGAGATCAGCTGTTTACTTTCTCTTCCTAGACAAAACCAGAGTAAGTGGGCTTAAGGTCAAGCAGAAGGGATTTATATTACCTACAGGGAAAATTTCTTAATAGAGAGAAGTGTTGAGTACCAGAACTGTTAACAACCCCAGGCAATGACTTTGGAAGTCCTAAAAATCAGCTATGTCCTCATATAGCTCTGTAAAGTACAGTCCTACCCAAACAACACTGCATGAACTATATGTCATTGAGAGGGTTTTCTGTTCTCCCTTCATTTCCCTTCCCTTCCCCTCTTTTCCCTTCCCTTTCCTGTCCTCCCACTTTAATTACTGAGCACCTACCATGAGCCAAGCATTGCACGCACCAGATTAGTATTGTAGTTTTCCTCATGTCAGGGTGTGGGGAGTACATTGTAAGGAGAAAGAGGTGCTTATTGTGACACTTTTCTATAACCTACGTTGATTTTAAATTTTATTATTTGATATGGAATAATAATTGGGTGGCTCTTTCATGTTGCTTACTTAGTAATGACTGCTAATATATATTTTATTTATGACAATGGCTTGCACACAGGGCCACTGGATTATATATTTTTGGCTGTCTTTCCAAGTTATAGTTATCATAAACTCTCACATCCAAGTGTTCCCTTCTCTTGTTCCCTGAGCTCCAAGAGCCATGGCTTACCCCCTTTGCCTACACCCATTTCTGAGATTTCAGAAAGAGACTGCTACGGGCTAACCCCTGGGAGCAGGAGGTGTGCCCTTAACCTCCAAACTCACAACACCGCTGTGAGACTGAATCCACAAAGTGAAGCTGCTACTCCCATGTATGTTTGTCAAATAATTCAGAGAGAAGAGCAGGACATATTGGGGTAATAGACTTCAGAAATGTCATTTCAGAAAGGCTGGTTGTCTTCATGCGCTTGTCGTCAGCCACTGAATGAAACGGATAAAACAAGAAGATAATCTTGGTTGACTTTACTTTTGAAACCTGGACATGCTGATGGGAGAAAAGGCAAAATTGAACTCAGAGACTAAAGCTGGCTTCACCTTGGCTTAAGGAAACATGGTAAAGAGGAAAGTGACCCCAAAGCCAATATATGGCTTTCATCCATCGTGTTTAAATTTTATTGAGTTTTTATTTCGTGACAGTTATCTGTGGTTGGCTCTTGAGTCCTCTGAACTGTCTTTATAATTCTTCGGTTGTAATGTTTCCCAAGTAGTGATATTGAAAATAGTGTAGAGGTTAGAAGACTCTTGTGTTTGTTTATATACAGGTTAAAACAGTATTTATGATTTTCTTATTATAAAGGTAATTTATGCTTGTTAAAGACATTACGAGAGATAAAATAAAATTTACCTATGTACACACCTACAAAGAATTAGCATTTAAATTTTTCTATTTCTTACTGACGTTTTTTCAGTGCATGTTGTGTGTATGTGTGTATGTTATAACACAATACAATGTGATACAACAGAATTGGGAACATAATATATGAACAGTTTGAAATCTACTTTTTTTCTCTTGCTATGATTTTGTAGCCATTTTCCTATTTTATTTCAAAAGCATGACACTTAATGACTGTCTAATAATCCATTGTAAGGCTATATCATGCCTCTTTAAACTGATCCCTCATGATTACATATTCATACGTGTATTAAATAGAGACTCTGGTTCTCATGAAAATAATTTCAGAGTTTTTGATAGTCCAACTTTGATGCCGTAAGACTGCTTTTCAAGGTAACAAGGTTTGGCCACACTTCTTGTTATCTAATGTCCCTATTAAAAACGACAGCCCTGAATTTGAGAATGACTTGGGTTATATTAATTCATTGACAACCAGGAGCACATATGCAGTTGGTGTGGAAGGCTCTCCTTTTGATTCCTGGTCTTTAAGGAGTCACAGAGGGCTTTCTCTTTTTGACCTGATTGAGTGTACTGTCCTCTAACTTTGCTGATAACAGTATTTCTTATCTTTGGTAGTACATCACATAGAGAATAGGGTTAGCCATGCATTCTGTGTCTTTCTGCAGCTTTCATCATATTGGGACCATTTTCTCGAGGGTTGTAGGCTTGTAAAATTCAGGCCCATGTTCCCGGGGAGCTAGTAGGGCTCATGTTTGGTGCACATCCTTTCTAGTGCTATGTCGATCCCCTTGGCCAACAATAACCCAGAAAGAAGAGAGAGCAATCCCCTTTTTCTCCAGTGGGGACAGCACCTGGTTAACTCACATACCCACAGGTGATGTGCCTCAAGACTGACTGGGCCTTTGTAGCAGTCAGCTGTATGTAAGTCCCACCAAACAAGCTGCTTTTTGCATATATTAATCGCATATTGACTTTATCTGAGAGCTGAAGTTTTACATTAAAGCTATAATATGTCAATATCCTTCGTACATAAGCAAGCCTCTAATGACCTAACGCCCGGAGCTTTTCTGCTGGGAGTTTTTCCTACAGTGACGATGGATTTGTACTAGGCCACACACCGTCTCTGTCTCCATAATGTCTATTTATGAGAGCTTGCCAGAATCAGGGTAAAAATAATGCGTGTGCACAGGGAGAGAAGCTCTGACCATGGCATGGTAACTCTGCTGATGGACCTGCAGTACAAGGATTTGAAAGGAAGTGTTGGCCAATTAAGAAAACAAGTTGTCTTTAAGAATTAAAGCTATTAATAAAACACATAGGCACAAATCTCCCACAATAGCCATAGAACTCAGATTATCTGGGGTGATGTTATTATTTTCTCTATTAGAATTAGTTCTCATCTTAATTTGGTGAACATTTCAGTTCATTCTGATGTATATATATATATATATACACGTGTATATATATATATATATATATATATATACACACACACATACACATATATAAATATATAGAGAGAGAGGGAGAGGGAGAGGGAGAGAGAGAGAGAGACCTTAAGATGGCTCAGGAGCCCTCACCTCATGTGATCCAGGTGTTCTCTGATACCCAGTAAAGGTGTCCCACTGCTGGTTCTATGGGCATTTCAGGTCTTAGTTCTGTCAGCTACCTGTTCTGAAGGTTTAAACATAAAGCAAATCTGTGCCAGGGAAATGGTGAGAGGGAAAGTGTGATCCTGGGGAGGGAAATAAAGAGGAGAAGGGCCCATGTAGAAGGTAGTGGTCAGGGAGAGTGACAGACATAAAGGGGAAAGAACCCCACCCTTCGTGCTGTCCTTCCCAGGTGTACAGCATTCCCTGTTTCACCAAACGCCTCTAGATCCTTTTACATTTTTCTACTTCAAGGGTTTGTGTAGGGTATCTTGTAAGATTATCATCTTTGGCTATTCCTGTATTAATATGTACTATTTTCCTTCATTCATCCCATATGGGAGGGAGCTTGCTGGCTGACAAAGGAACAGAATACTACCTCTCAGGTAGAATTCCTGGTGGATATTTAAGCCACTTCAGCAGTCTCTTTATAGAAGAGTGGGAGAAAAAATTCTATTTTCCTGATAGGAGCTGAGAAAGATATACAATTTCTAGAACAGTCTAGCCTGGGATTAAGGGATCTTAGCAAGATTTGGGCACTAGCACATCTAACATTTGTATAATACCTCATTAGCAATGTGATTTATAAAGAACTTTAGCACATACAATCTATTTGGATTCCTATTAAAAGGTTGGGAAATACTTGTACAAAAAAGTAAACTGACGCTCAGAAAGGTCCCATGATTTGCTGAAAGTCACACAGCAAAAGAGTGGCAGAACTGGGTGTTGTCATTGACATCTAGTTCCATGTAAGTCCAGGAGACTTTGTGCCTTAACACACAGTGTGAGAGGACAAATAGACTGAGAGGGTGAACATGTAGCAAAGTCCTAGGGAATAATTTGGTAGACCAGATTTCAGATCTCACCATGGAAACATGTGGGCCCGATCACTTACGTCTCTAAACTAAGTAATAAGAAATGGGGCAAGGGCAGTAGTTAGCCCAGACTGTGCCTGGTTGTTTCAATGTAACATTTTCCTGAGATTAACAAAAGTGAAAAAGGAAAGGAGGAAGGGAAGGAAGGAGAGAAGCAAGAAAGATAAAAACAACAAAAAAGCTTTTCTGCATCCCTGTATCCCTATACCTCCTCACCATTCTCTCTCTCTCTCTCTCTCTCTCTCTCTCTCTCTCTCTCTCTCTCTCTCTTTCTCTCTCTCTCTCTCTCTCTCTCTCTCTCTCTCTCTCTCTCTCTCTCTCTCTCTCTCTCTCTCCTCTCTCTCTCTCTCTCTCCTTTCAGTTGAGAGCAAGAACATATTTCCTCAAACCGTGAAGCTGGAACATCTTCCTCTCGATAACCAAGGCCATAGCTACACAGAAACAGCTGTCTAGGTCCCAATTGCAACAGAGGAGATATTCTAGGGAAGAGTTATCTTTTGCCTTAAAAGTTCTTCTAAAGTACAGCCACCATGGATGGCAGTGGCACTGTGGCCATCCAGTCCCACTGATCAGACATCTGATGGTGGTGCAGAGAAACACGGAAACACCAGGGGGAATCTAAAATAGCTGACCTACAAAATAGTCCTTAAATCTTAGTAGGAGAGTGACATGAAATTTTCACTTTGTTTTTCATAAAACACAATCAACCAAGTATTTTATGAACTCAACTAGCTAAGCGAGGATCTCATATAAAACTAGATGAAAGTTCATTAAGATAAATATATATATTTTTTCATATATATGTGTATGTATACATTTTCATATATATATGCATATATATATATGGGGGTGCCAAAATGTATACACATTTTAAGAAAGGAAAACTATTAAAATTGTAATACTCAATATATACCAATAACTTGAATACAAGTCACGTTTGACTTCTGCAATTACAAGAGGTGCTCAGAGTGATTACCATCAGTGTCCAGACACTTCTGATTACGGCGGACTACTGCTTGAGCAACGCTGACCAAAGTGTCCACTTACATACTTTCTTTTTGGCACCCCAGTATATATGAGAGAGAAAGTAGGAGCAAAACTTAACGAATAAGAACACTGATCTTCTGTGATTCATAATTGCCATTTAATAATCCCCCAAGTATGACTGTGGATTTCACTGTCGTACATGTGTTAATTTAAGAGGGATGAATATTTTTTATTTAAATAACCGTCTAGTTATTGTTAGCGTCACGGTCTGTCTTTGGCTAGTGATACTTGTCTCCCATTTAGAGTAATGATGTGAAAATGTCTAAATAAATATATTTTTAAAAAGAAGGTTATTTCACATGTTGTCAAAAATAGGGTAGATGGTACACAGATGTGGCAAAAATGATTGCAGTGCTACTTGAACAAGTGAAATTTGGGAAATGCTTCCACAGGACAAATGTGCCCCCAACCCTGGCTCACAAGTCCCAACATTCAAGGCTGACTTGCCCTCTCACCTTCCTCCCCTTCATTCTTGAATTTAGCTCACAGGCCAGTGTAATTGCAACTAAACCCTTCTCAACACCTCTTGTAATTTTATGCCTGCATGCCTTGCCTTATGCTCTCCCTTTAACCTTGGATTATTGAACTGTTCTTTGAGGCGTAGTTTAAAAGCCTAGAAGCTTTATATCTTACCTCTGCTTAGCACAGTGATTTATCTGAAGAAGTATAAATAGATGTTGCCCTGCCTTTCTATGCCTCCATTTCCTCATCTATAAAATAGGAAGAATAATAGTGCTTACCTCAAACTGTTGCTGTAAAGATCAAAAAATTTTTAATTCATGTAAAACTCTTAGTAGGACATTAAGCAGGTAGCCAGTGCTATGCAAATGTTCAGTTAGTTCACTTGAACGTATTTTAAACCAATAATAATACAATTGAAATTGTGTTCTAGAAATAAGTGGAGAAAAATTACCGCACACACACACACACACACACACACACAAAACAAGGTTGGATTTGCGCTTTAGTTACTAAAAGAAAGGAGCTAGGAAACAGCAAATAGACTTCTGAACGTGCTTAGTGATAAATCGGCAATAAGCGAACTTTCTTCCTTTATTCTTAAACAACTTTAAGCCCAGGGATTTTTAAAAACTTAAGTCTTGTAATAAGAAAATAATGGGAAAGTCCACGGCACAGCACAGCACACCGTGCTTGGGCCCATCACCCAGAAATCAGGGAACTACAAGCCTCCTCAGCTTAGATTGAGCACATTGTCGGTTCTCCGTAACCATTAAATAAAAACCAAACGCACATTAAGCAATAATGACGATTGATGAAACCTTGCAATGTGTCCTTGTGCCATTTGGTTCTCCTCTCTGTGCTTGAACCACCACTCTGTGCTTAAAAATAAAGAACCCCCCGTCTCCCGTACGGCTTCCTCGTCATGCCCGAGGGGACATGGGCCCACAACCATTAAAGGAATTCCTTCTACGAGAGAAAGTGGTTTCTGTCAAAAGACATGTCATAGTCTGGCTTGAATACAAAGGGGATGATGGACAGTGAATAATAGCAACAGTTGACACCTGCACAGTGTTTGACAGTTTACACCAGTGGTTCTTAAAGTGTGGTCCCTGGGCCAACAGCATCAGCATCGCCTGGGGATTTATTTGAAACCAAAATTCTCAGGTCCCACCCCAGAAGCTCTAGGGATGAGGGCCAGCAATCTGAGTTTTAACCTGTAAAACGTAGGGATAGTTGATCACAGACATTTCCTTTACCCAAGAAGCATCTGTTTAATGGATATTTAAGACGGCCACTCTGTCATTGTCCTCTGTTCTCATTTTATTTTCCAGCCATTAACTTTGAAATAAAACAGAATCTGTATCCCTCCATAAAGTGGAGGACAGAGCCAGAAGCCCAGCAAGACAGAGTTAAGGCGTATACCTCTCACTCCAGGGGATTCTGAATTACCTGTGGTCTTCGGCAACTCTACTACCGAAACTCCCTGATATTAGGCTGACTGTCTGGGTTTATTCATTCAGCAAGTATCTCCTGAGACCCTACTAAGTGCCAGGCACTGTTCTGGGTGCTGGGGGAACAGTATTGAATATGACCAGCAAATCCCCACCAAGGGCTTTGGAAATAGCTTTATTGTTTTAAATAAGTTGCCAGTTTCATTTCTAAGGAGTTTGTCCAATGGCTGCTGTTAGAAATTTAAATGGCAACTTACTTATAGTAAAAAAAAATTCAAATTATGCCCATAGGTCTTCTGCTTAAACTTTATATTGATATTGTATATTCTGTATAAACTTTATGTAGAGACTACAGACCCACTTCTGAGCTATGGTGGGACGTAGATATATTTGATCTTCCATTGTTTTAATTCCTACTGTCTTAGAGAATGGGATATGAATTTTTATAATTTGACATGCCAGGCTATGAACATTCCAATATTTATGTTTAATTTTCCCAAAGAATCAAGAAGCATTAACCATCACTGTTTCATGAAAACTATCTTTATTAAGTGACATACCCTAACCTACTATTTTAAATGAGCCTGACATGGTTTGGCAGCGATTGTGGCAATTGTTTCACTTCCTCAGTTGTGTCCATCTGACCCTATGGTCAAGATGTGCCTCTCCACGAGCACCTGGTGAGGATGATCAGGAAAGGCCACAGGCTAGCAGTCCACAGACTGCGTTGGGATCACAGACAGGTTCTATGTGACCTAAGAGAGAGATCGTTAAGATTAAATTGGGTTCTAGCACTTAAAAATTAAGGATTCCATTAAAACTCCACATTTCTGGATTTCCTGAAAATCAGGGGAGTGACAACAACACTGGGGGGGTAGCCGCCTTTGGATGGAATGTATGCCCTCCAGTTCAACATAGCCCCCCTGATGTCCCAGCCCTTTTATTCATGATCTACCGGGTTCTTACAGACATTGGAGTTTGTAACTCCCAGAAAAGGGAGGAGTTCAGAAAGATTCAGTCCCTGCTTACGATTTAAAATGTATACCTTGGAAATGGGTACCTTCTGGTATAGGGAATTGGGTGTTAATGGAGCAGACACAGCCTTTTGATTTGTCACTGCAGTTCATCTTGGAGCCCCAGGGGACAGCTGACAATTCTGAGTACTGTCTTACTGCATCAGTACTCAGGGCAGTCAGTCCTCCATTGTACTGAATCTCCAAATTCACCTTAGAGTGGTAGAAAGCAAAAGACACTACCTGTCAAAAGGGCTTTCTGTTTGTCAGACAATGAAATATAGAAATGTAAACTTTTAATGCCTTAAAAGGTCTTAGGCCAATAGTTTATGGTTACCAGAGGGTAAACGGGGAGGGGGGTGGTAGATGAGGGTAAAAGGGATCAAATATATGGTGATGGAAGGAGAACTGACTCCGGGTGGTGAACACACAATGGGATTTATAGATGATGTAATACAGAATTGTATTACACCTGAAATCTATGTAACTTTACTAACAATTGTCACCCCAATAAACATTAATTAAAAAAAAAAGTCTTAGGCATATGAAAGGTGTGAATTGATTAATTAATTAATTTATTTGTTTTCATGGCCAAGTAACAAATTAGTCTTTACTGGAGAAATATCCTGGAAAGGCTCCATAGACGTGTGGTGCCAAGGGGAATTTGAATGATTCAAGGGCATTTATCTGGCAACGAAAGGAAGGCTTCAGTAGAGGAGAAACTCAGCCAGGAGACCAGGACAATGAAGGAAAGGTGATGGGCAAATGAAAGAAAAGAGATGTGGAATAGGAAAAACTGAAATTAGAACTGAAGCCAGGCAAATGTCTTGCCTTAAGAACAGAAAGATGAGAGCTGAGAGCAATTAAAGGGGAGTGACAGAGCCTGAGTGGAGTGAGAGAGCAAGATGATTTCAGTCAAGCTAGTCTGATTAAACTAAAGCAGAGAGAAAGAAAGGAGAAAAGCAGAGTCAAAAAGAGAGGAGGTTGAAGTTGTCCAGGCAGAAGAGTCATACTCAGATGAGATTCTGAGTATTCAGGATAAAAGGGAAGGAGAGTTAATAATGAAAATAATGGCACCTGTATCTTTATTTTTGTGCAAATGCTAAATAAGGATGTAAGGAGAGTTCTTGGTCTCTTTCTGTCCTGGAGACATGCTATTTTAGATCCCCCCACCCCACTGCAGAAGTTGGAAATGCTCGATCTCAGAATGAAACTTCCTGTATCCAAAGAACCGCGATGAGGGTATAGCATTTTCTTCTCTGCAGAGCTCAGATGAACCTTTCTTCTCCGATCCCCATAGGCATTACTGTTTTACACGTGAAATCAGGACCTCAAAGCCCACCAGCTAAAGCCATCACTTTTGTTTTCCGTATCTCGAATTATTATGTCTGTCATCAGGCAGCTTCAGTTCAATTCAACAAACACATACTGATGGGCTCCTGAATGAAGGACCCTGTGCTAGGTTCTAAGAGGAAATAAGGTAAACAAGACACCCTGTTCTCAAGAAATGCACTCTCTTAAGAAAATGTGCACAAGCTGTAATACAGGGAAGAATATGACTATGATAGGCAGCCGCCAAGGTGACTCCCAATGATCCCCACCTATACTTGATTCTCTAGCTGAATTATTGTCCACTTAAACGACTAGATCTACGTGTGAGATCCTAGAGGAGGAAAATGCCTTACCTGGTTTTAACTGTATTGCACACAAAGTTATGAGGATCTCTTTTTCAGAACAGGAGGAATCCCATCCCATCTGGAGTAACAAACCTCTTTTATTTAATAATGTTTGCTATTTGTATCTGATTCCAAAAGTATAGTATTTGTTTATTAAGGAAAAATTAATAGCATAGAGAATAGCATAAAGAAGAAAATAAAATTCACCACAGATTCTACCACCCAGAGATGATTTCCGTTAACGTTTTGTCCCTATCATTCCTGTCTTTTTTCCTCCATGTTCTTATCGATTTTAAATGTGCCTTATACATATAAAGGCATATTTTTATAAAGTTGAGAAAATGCTACACCCTGTTTTGTAATCTACATTTTCCTTTAACAATATATTGTGAGTGGTATATCATAAATATATACCATTAAAATATAAAAACTAAATATGTTATGAAATATATTAAATATTTACCTGTCCACTTATCTGTTACCTATTTATAGTCATCTATTTATCACATGACTTCGAGTGCTATGTATTATCCCATTACGTAGAAACTGTATATGTATATATGTATGTATGTTATGAAATCCCTCTTCCTGATGTGCCCACCCCACTCCACAGAAGGTGCAACGTCTTGGCTGTGGCTTCCTGGTCTGAGTGTGTTGACAGTAGGGAGGTCTGTCACCATTGGCATTTGCCCTCTGTATCATTCACTTCCCAGTGAACTGCTGGAGCGGAGAACAGATGCCAATAGGTGTTTCGGAGGGTGCCAGGACATCTGCCTTTGCTGGCTCTTCCCATATCGCTGAACATGAACCGTGCTCCCTTTCTAAGCAAGCGCAGCCCTCCTGGGACTGACGCTGTGGTTGCAAATCTGTCTCTTGGTGCTCTTTCCTAAATGCCTTTTTAAACATGCTCAATAATGGATGAGCACCTGGGCCCTTCTTCACGAAGGAAAGCTCAAGCCGTTTTTAGAACGTGAAAAAGCTATTTGGCCCTTTCGAGCTGATTCTTGGAACGTCCCCAATTCCCCAGGACACCATTTAATAACCACTCGCTCCAGGACAGCAAGCTGTTTGCCCGGTGGGTCTTGTTGCTCCATTTCCTCTTCGGGTTGCTTTTTCAATCCTAGCCTGAACTTTCACTGGATCTTTGTAACCAGTCTACAGGCATGGAAGTCCTCAATCCCCTTCCTTGCTTTCTTTCTCTGCTCTGCCTCTCCTCGCTGCTGCATAACTCAAGCAGTATTCTATACTCAGTGTGGTCCTAGTATCCTAGAAATCAGCGAGTCCATTCCCTTTGGCCTATCAAGTCTTGGCTCTGCCATCAATCTACGGGGTGACCTTGGACAAGTCACTTAATATCCTTGGGCTTCAGTTTCCATATCTATAAAACAAGAGGGTTACATTAATTCCCTAAACTCCCTTCTAGTTCAGACAATCCGTGACTTCAAGTACATGTTCGAATTTTCCACAGTCTTTTGACTTGGCATATATTTTTAGTGACAACTATTTACTCATTAATTCATTATAAGAATTGCTTATTTTTAGAATTTCATTTCCTAGATGGAGCAGCTCCGTCATGTGGCTTCGTGGGCTTTGTTAACGGCTACTTCTAGGAAGGGGGCTGGGAAGGGAGGTCGAATTTTTCCACTGCCCTGCTTCGCTTGCCTTTTCAGGAATTTGCAGTCATTACAATCTAGAGCAGGCCTCTCTGGAAACTTGCTGCTTACTGAGCAATCAAGGAGAGATCTTTGACTCTCTTTGCCTTATGCAGTCAGATCGTTTGTGTCTTATCCTGAAAGAAACATTGGTGACTGGAGTCAGGCAGTGTCACAGTCGCTCATACAGACCACCAAAGTTCCCTACCCCACTGTAAAGCATTTTTTTATTATTATTATTATTTTAATACTGTATTTCTGAATATCGTTTTGCAAGTGACCACTTATCTCTTTCTCTGTGATCCCTTTCTTCAAAATTAGAAATAATTTTTGTTTCCTTTTTATAGTCTGAAATCATTATATTCTGGGACTAAATTGTGTGTATATGGTCTGGTTTACTGTTTGTTCAACAAATTCTTAAGCAGTCCTGCAATATGCTGGATTCTGTTCTCCAAGAAAAGAGTGTGAGGGAAAATTGGCTGATAGCGGAGAAAGCAAGAGAGAAATGAGGAAAATGGCAGGTACTCCACGAGAAGCTCGAAAAGGGGGAACTTTCTCAAAAGGGGTGAGAAACAGTATAGATTCCACCCAAGGCAGAAAACAGGAGGAATGAAAGGAAAGGCATCAGAAGATTTAGGGAGTCAAAACCCTGGTTTGTGCCAATTCTTCCTCTATAGAAGATTCCCTAAAGCGATAGGAACCGTGGCTGACAGATAATAAAGTGTTAGTAATAATAGCTAACACGTCTATAGGTCAGTATTTATAGGCCAAGCACGGTTCTGTGAAGATTACTTATGTATTAACTTATCTTAATCTTCACAACATCCCTATGGTGTTGGTATTTAAGATGAAAAAAAAAAAAACCAACAAAACAAACAAACAAAAAAACCCCCAAAGAAATCAGGAGGCCCAAAGAGGTTTAATGGCTTTCTGAAGGTCATGCAACTAGGAGGTGGAGGAGCCAGGGTTTAGACCAGGGGTGTCCACACTGCGGCCCGCGGGCCAACTGCGGCCCGCAATCCATTGTTAATTGGCCCGCAGCAAATTCCAGAAATATATTTAGTTTACTTAAATAAACCAGGTGAGGCAATACGTCCTTCACCTCGAGTGAGTGGCCCGGCTGTTTGTGCATTTTACCGCATATGGCCCTTGGTGAAAAACGTTGAAAAAAGTTTGGAAACCTCTGGGTGAGACCATGCAGTCAGATTCCGGAGACTGTATGGATCACCAACTGCCTGCCACTGAATGTAGCTTCGAAAAGACCTGCTCCCACTCACATTCTGTCGGGGGTGCCACGTGGATTCATGCACACTGGCGCCTGTGTCCTGATGTCTGCTTCCCTTCCCCCATCAGTTCTCACTGTTCTCAAATTCAGGGCTCATGCTCGCTATTTGCCAAACGTGTCCATTCCTGCTTTCGCCTCAGGCACTGAGGAGAGTCAGCGCTGGTCAGGATTTGTGGTTGTTTTCCGGGCTGAGGCAGGTTAGTTACTGGTACATAGAAAGAGATACAAGTATTATGTGGCTTTTGAATAGATAGAGGTCTTTCAGTTTCTGACTTCCCAACATTCACACTTTTTCAAATATTTTCTTACAGCTTCTTTGCAAAGAAACCAGGGAAACTTTTCTTTTCCTTGCCACCTCCTTGTTCTTTCTATCTTGGATAGCTTGTGCCTGGTGGTTTTCCTTGTTTGAATAGTGATTCTCACAAAATGATATGCAACTAACACCCCACTAACTTCTAGCCTCTCCAGATTTCTCAAAAGCGTGGTTCAACTAAACAAATGAAACAATTGGCCTAACTTAGGTAAATGCTAATTTATTTCTTTTACTCAGAGGGGAAGGCTGTGGAAGCCTGACATTTGCAATTCCATTTCTTCGGTGGAATATTGTTTCTTGTTGTTCCTGCCCTCTGTGACAGTTGGGAGCCTCTGTTTCTCTGATTTGTAGACCTTCAGGGAAGTAGCCAGAACTTGGGGCAGAATATCATCTTCAACCTGAGAGCTGTTCTTAAGCCTCTGAAGGGGCTTTGCAGAACTGGAGGCAATTCTAGCGTTCCTTCATTCGAGTTGCCATTGTACTAGGTGGACAGAGATGCCAGGACGCTATTTATCAGGACAGGACCTGCCCAGAAGTGCAGAACACACCAGCAGGATGGCCAGAACTGGACTCCAGAGCGGTTAAGCAGTTTCAGCTACGAAAGAGAACAGAGGCAGCACTTGTTGTATACAGGAACTCGGTGAAAACGAAAATAAACTGTCAGAAACAGAACCAGTTGACTCACCGTCAGCAGGCAGTTTGGGGGAGCCAGTGCTAAGAACGCTCTGTACATCCTTGCATTCGCAATACCCTGTGAGGCTATTATCTGAAGGTTGCAGCAGAGACCATCAGATATAAAGTATCAGCAACAGATTTCTTAAAACACATGCTTTATATCAAGAGTCTCCCATTGGTCTTTCGTATACAAACAAGCCCATGGGATTAGTTATCGAGAGCTGAGGTCTTTCATTCTTCAGTTTCTGACTTCCCAACATTCACACTTTTTCAAATATTTTCTTACAGCTTCTTTGAAAAGAAACCAGGGAAACTTTTCTTCTCCTTGCCACCTCCTTGTTCTTTCTATCTAGCCCCTGCAATGAGCTTCTCCTTCCATCTCTTATCATGATAATTCCAGAAATCACATCGACGTTTTTCTCTGATGGCTTTTATCTGAGGATTCCCATCGAGCCCCTCTGGCAGTGAAGGCTCTTTAGCAGCCCCTCGCCGAGTGCAGCATTCCCCTGCTTTTCTGTCACAGGGTACTGGAAACACAAGTAGAGCTTTTGTAGTTTCTGAGAGTCAGGGAGTGCAGAAAGGAGGACAGCAGAGTTGGGCAGCCCCTTTTGGAATGGTTTTTGACAAAATCAAATACTTAGCTCTGTGTCTGGCTCAACAAATAGAAATTCTAGTTAAAGCAACTGCAGGCCTACACTGCAGGAAAGGGGAAAGATGAGCAATTTGTGTAACCAATCGATGGTTAAAGACACAACTTGCCTACTGCACATGAGTGGAGACATACTTATTTGAAACAATGGATTATTATTCAACCTTAAAAAAGAAGGAAATTCTGCAATATGCAACAATATGGATGAACCCAGGAGACAAATGCTAAGTGAACTTAGCCAGTCATAGATGGACAAACATTGCGTGATTCCACATATATGAGATCTCTAAAATAGTCAAATTTATAGACTCAACAAGTGGACTGCTGGTTGCCAGAGGTTAGGGGCTACTGGGAAAAGAGGACTTACTAATCAGTGGGCATATAGTTTCTGTTACGCAGGATGAATAAGCTCCAGACATCTGCTGTGCCACATTGTACCTATAGTCAATAATATTGTGCTGTGCACTTAAAAATTGCTTAAAAGGCTTGATTTCATGTTAAGTATTCTTGCCACAATGTAATAAATTTTTTGAAATTTAAAATTTAAATTAAAAAATATTAAAGAGACAAACTTATTTCAAACGGTTAATAAAAAGTCACAGTGTTACTTGAGTTCCCACTGTGTATACTTGAGGAGCAGAATGGAAATTGTTTATTGAGTTAACCCTGCATGTTGTGCTTCAATTATAATTGCCCTTCCCAATGTCACCTTGTCCTAGCTCTCAATCGGTAAATTGACTTATTGCCTTGCTGACCTCTCTTTGGTAGTTAACACTGGTGATCCTGCTTTTCTACTTGCAACTTCCCCTCTGTTTTGTTTTTCTCTGTTGGCTTACTGTTTAGCCTTACTCTCAGTCTACCTACCCTTATTTATCAGTGTACCCCCGGGTTCCATTCTTGTTCCTCTCATCTTCTCACAGACCTAGCTGCATAGACTTTACATGGACAACCCATGCCTAGAAGTGGTGATTTTCAAATTTATACACCTACATTTTTCTCCTGAGCCCTGGATTTATGTGCTCAACGACCTTCTTAAAACCTTTACTTTTATGTCCCAAAGAGATCCCAAGTTCACCAAACTCAAAAACTAAGCTCCCCATTTTCTCCTCTCTCTTTCCAATGTACTTTTCTTATATTATCAACCTTGGCACTACCATCTACCCAATTATCCAATGTAGAAACCTGGGAGTCATTCTAGGTGATTCCTCTTTCTCATTTATCTTTCTCTTATACCTGCTTCTCTTTATTTCCTCTATTATTGCCTCTGTCATTTATTACATGAATTACTGCAATTGTCTCCTTTCCCTGTCTCTGATCTAGCCATATTCGAATCTATCCTTCACACAGTGTCAGAGGGATCCTCCTAAAACATAAAATTATTCATGTCAGTTCCCTGACTAAAACTCTACAATAGTTCCCTAGTGACATCAAGATAAAAACTCAAAAGCCAAGCCAAGAAGCTTTGATTTTCATTTTCTGGCTCCAGACTCCTGCCTGCCTCTTCATTCTCATTTTTCCTAATTCCTCAACTTAAACCAAAGTTCTAGCCCTAAGAAATTATGGTTCTCTTAATCTACCATATTCTCACCTCCCTGCACTTACATGTGCTTTTCCCTCTGTCTAGAAGCATCAACTTTTCCTCTTCCCACCTCAGACCTTTTCCACTTGGCTACTCTTAATGGCTCTACAAGGCTCAGTTCAGATGTTGCTTCCTTTGGTAAGCTTTTCCTGACTTCCCTGTAGCCAGGACTAGAAACTGAGTGTGTGTGTTCCTGAACCAACTGACACATACCTTCATTCATACGCTATCACACTGTATGGTACTTGCTCATTTTTACATGTCTCTTTTCTCCTGACTCTGAAGAGCAGGAACTGAATCTTAAGTTTTTATATCCTTAGTGCACAATGCAGCCCAGAACATGGTAAAAGCTCAATAAATGTAAAATCAATTAGTAGATGAAATTCTAAATTAACTCATTTAATCTGCACAACTTCCCACTGGGTAAATATCATTCCAATTTTGTAGGTGAGAAAGCGAGATCTACAGAGCTTAAGTAACTTGTTCAAGATCACACGAATATCATGGCACAGAGCCATTGGGTCTGTCTGAACCTCATGGAGATTTTGCTTGGGTCAGTGGACTCCTTTCTAGCCACTGGCACTCTGAAACAACTTCCGATATAGAACAGTTTCTAGCATGGTTAGGAGAGGGGTAGGGAAGAGTTTAAAGAGCTTAGGGTTCGTGTTAGGCCGACAGGGAAATCAGCAGTAGATTCTGAAGTCCAATCAAACAGATGGACTTTATGCTGGCCTCTATTTTAGTCCCAGAATTTCTACTAATGCCTATGAAATCGACACCAGCCTGCCAATCAGCCAACATTCATTGAACCACCATTATAGACGTGGCTTATTGGAGAATGTAAAACTAACATTGCCATTTCTTGATGAAGTCTGCCCTGGGATATTTTTCTTCTCCCTCTCCTCTCATTTCTCTCTCCCCCTCAAAAGAAATTAAACTTCTTCCTAAGTTCCTGTCCCCACTGTATTTGGGGAACGATGTTGAAGGTCCATCTGTCCACACATGGTTGAGGACTAATTTTATTAATCACATGCCCCATTTTAATGGAGGAGAGTCACTGTCAAACTTCTGTCTAAATACTGTCTGGTTCCTTTTGCACATTTCGGGATCTACTTTGCCCTTTCTTCCTACATAAGAAAATCAAGTCTTGTCACCCTTTCTCTTTTCTGTCACATGTCAGCCTGGGCTTGGGTACTGTCCTTACCTTGGGCTAGGAAGTCTAGGCCAGCTTAGGTCTTCACTCTTGAGACAAACAGTATGTTCTTGCTGTCTCTCTCATTCTCTTTCTTCTAGTGCTGATGGATATGCTACAAACTGGACTTTCCTTTCACTTAGTGGAAAGACCCCCATCCTTAGTGAAAAGATTTGGGAAATAAAGAGCAGAGAGTAAGAGACCATATTAAGCCCTTTGGGTTAAATGGCATTTTCTGCATTAATTTATTCACTCAAAAAATATTTATTGAACACATACTATATATATCAGGACCTTATCTAGTACTCTAGCACAAAACAAAAAAGACGAAAATATCTGCTCTTAATGGAGTATCCATTCTAGTTGGGGAGAGAGAAAACATTGGAACTAAGTAAATTATATAGTATGTTGGATAGAGATAAATATTAAAGAGATAAAATAAATCAAGGAAATATGGAATATTGCAGGGACGGTGTTAAAATTTTAGATACGTAGCCTAAGAAGACCTCATTGAGAAAGAGACTGAGGTACACCTAAGAAATTGAGAGGGTGGATTGGAAGTTAATGAACTGAATGAGGTGATATTTTTCCCCATTTGCCAGTTAATGGTTATGGAATACACTTCCTTGTTTAGAACTCTAGAGGAAAAAAAGGAAGTATAAGGAACACACTTCCTTATTCAGAACTCTAGTTCTGAACACTTCCTTTTTCAAAACTCTAGGGTAGCTGGTAGACCTAAATCTCTACCCGTTAAGATTTCATTGGAAAGATAAATCAACATTCATGTAAAGGGAATTTTCTGTCATATTAGTAAAAGTGCATATATTAGGGTCTGATGAATTTTAAGTGTGCATGTGTGAGAGAGAGGGCCCCTCCTACGGGGTCAGGGAAGACTTCTTGTGATCTGACTGGTGTCCTAAAGGAAGAATGGAATTTATGTTGACAGAGGAGAAGGAAGAGGATTGCAGGCAATATAGTCTTGTGTAAGAAGGAGGAAGGCACATGGATGGGGCATAATGAGAAAACAAGTAGAATAATAGAATAATTGAAAAATTGAGAAGAGGTTTCATATGGAAGCGTGGAAGGAGTGACTACCCAAGGTTGGCACAGAATTATTGAGAGATGAAGAATATAAATGATTAGACTCTGGAAGATCTTGACAGACAGGCCAAAGTGATTTCTTCCCATTTCTTTTTTGTTCATAAGGAGAGTCCTGCATTAACAGATAATTGAAAGAACCTGAAGCGCGTGGAACACCTGTCACAGAGCATAGCTTGTGGTGGGTGCTCAGTGAACATCGTAAAATCTTCCTTGAAGTGACTTGCTGGTTATTTGAGAAGGAACATAATAATGTGTACAATTTTTGAATCCTGAATCATGTAGTTCATGTCCATGTGCAATTGTTAAACTGTTAGAGTTAGAAGGGTATTTAGAATATGTATCTTCAACCATTTATTTTACAAATGAAAAAATGGAGGACCAGAGGTTTGAATGATTAGTGCAGCTTAGTTGATGGGGAGCACGGGGTTCTTCTTCCAAATTATTTTCCCAACGGCTTCTTCTGGGGACTTTGCCCCCAAATAGACAGTTTGGTGCCCTCTGGTGTGCTATGTTGATATAAATCAGTATTCTTCAAGTGGGTATGCCATGGAACCCTAGCCTTACTTGATCCACGATGAAACACTTGTTCCTGTCAAGTTAACTTGGGAAATGCTATGTACTATATCATCATGTGGAAGAGTTAAAATGCACATAAAAAAATATAGTCAAAAAATCTTATAGTAAAGAAAATGGTTTAATTTTTCTGTAGCATTTCTCCAAACGTATTTTGCAATGTATTTTTGATTTGGGGGTTTTTGTTGTCGTTGTTGTTTCCCACTAAGCACCTACAATCCTATGGAAATGCTTCTAGGAACCATGAATAATCAGTTCTCAGCACTAGTTGATCTTTTGTTAAAAGAGCCTCTGTGGAGAAAGAGGACGGTAGATAAATCAGAGAAGTTTCAGAGGGAAGCTTTCAAATAACCAAGGAAAGAAAATAAGAGAGTCGAGGAAAAGCTAGTGCTTCTCCTTCTATTTTGTCTTCTCTGCCTGCCTTCCTGCCTTCATTCCTTCCTTCAAAAAATAACCTTTGATTTTTCCCATGTGACTTATTTTGCTTAGCATAATAATCTCAAGATCCATCCCTATTGTTGCAAATGGCAGTATTTCATCTTTTCTTATGGCTGAGTGGTATTCCATTCTGTATGATTTCATTCATATGTGGGATATAAAACTGAAAGCAACAAACGACTGAATAAGACAAACAAATTAAAACTCATAGACACAGACAACAGTGTGGTAGTTACCAGAGGGAAAGGGAGGTGGGTGGAATGTAGACAAGGGTAAAGGGGGTCAAATATACGGTGACGGAAGGAGATTTGATTTGGGGTAGTGACCACATAGTACAATATACAGAGGATGTATTATAAATTGTATATGTGAAACTATGTAATTTTATTAACCAATGTCACCCCAATAAATTTAATAAAAAAATATATCCTTTGAGTGTTCACTATCTGCAAAGCATATATTAATATATGGATATGCAAAGCATATGTCTTGCTTGTTCCCTCTGGCAAAGTCAGTAATAGCCCCTCCAAATGAGGACACTGAGTTCAGAGATAGTAGGTAACTTGCCCAAGATCACACAGTTAAATTAGTGGCAGAGCTCAGATTCAAACCAGTATTTAATTAAAGCTAGTATTTCTGTCTATTGCGCTATTCTTCCTAGGTTATTTCTTTTTATTCCTCTCCCTGTTCCTTCTCTCCCTTGCGATGTCAACCACACAAGGCATAAATGTTAAAACCAATGTCCTAATAAGGAGATCCTGGACTCTCAAGGAGATGTAACAGTAAGGCTCTTACGTCTCCTATGCCTCTTAGGTATTTAATTTAGCACGTAATTTAGTTTTCCTTAACTAGATCACAAGATCCTCCAGGGCAGGATTTGTTATCCAGATTGTAAAGTCTTCATTCCACACTGTCTATGCATGCCTTTTATTGGAAGGTGAAGATGATAGAGTCGAAAAGTGGTCATTGATGTCATGTCCCTCCTATTATCATAGGAGGTAATTGCTGTAAGGTCTCTCATCAAAGAAGAAGTTCTTTTCTTTGGGGCAATGGGAGAAGCTTTGAAATTCTAGGAATCCTTATAGCAAATGACAGTCTTTCTCTTAGGCCTTTCACACCTGCCGCCTGGTCTTCTAAGTGACTTAGTGTCATCTAATTGACTGCATTAAAGCTCGGGCTGGCTGTGCCTCTCTGTTGCCTGCTCCAAAGATGGCACCTTCCAAATGTCTGGAGGGTTGTTTAATTATTGATGTGCATGCTTCTCTGTCTTACTGGATTATAGATTCTGGGCGGCTGAGGCCTACATCTCACTGACCCATTTTACTTCCCAGCACTCAGGCCTGGGCTTAGCATGGAATAGGTTCTTAACTGTTCACAGAGCTCTTTCTGAAGTTGTGCTTTAGAAATGGAGCATTATGACGGACTAGGTAGAGCTAAGGTTTACAATACTTCCTGTATGTTCCCATGTAATTTGGCATGTCAGAATTTTGATGCACCTAGTTTATATATACTGTTCCAGTAATTTACCTGCGGCGTGTGTAAAGTAGCAGACCAAGTCTGCCCAACAACAGACAGGCCCAGCCAAGCCTAACCAATGAAATTTCAGCGTTTATAATCCACATCAAACAAACGGCCCCTAAGACACCTGAAGCAATGCTCCTTGACTTGTCAAGCTCAAAGTCAGCCCACTGCCAGCGTTCTGTCATCCAACCCAAACCAATTGTATTGATGCAAATCTGCAGGATTGATTGTTGCCTAGCATTAACCCAAAGTGTGGAACTTTATTCATTAGTTCCGGGCTTCTGCCTCTGGATATTCCCGGTGGGAGGCTTATTATTGTATCCTCAGAACTTTTTCCTAGGTGGTACAGCTCTTTCTTAGAGGATATTCATTTAATTCTCCTTTTGAGTGGGTGAGGACCTCTCTCCAATGTTAGTCAGGCAGCCCCTCCATTATACCCTGCCTCTTTCATCTCCTCCCCTCCTTTCTTTCAGGGGTGAAGAGTGGGCAGCATTCCTCAACATGATGGCCAGGGAGGAGGGCATGGAGTGAGGCACAAACTACTTCAGTTTTTAAATTTTTAACTTTAACACCACATGCATTATAGGTTCATAACTGCCAGAAATCATAGGATTATAACCCATCCATGTTAATATCTCATCAATAATGCCGGTTAATGAGAGGTTTGGAGAGGCAACATGGTATATTGGAGAGCATTTGACCTTTGAGCTTTAAAGAGACCTAAGTTGAAATATGAATTCTGTTGCTTACTCGTTATGGAACCTTGAACAAAGTCACTTAAGTTCTCCAAAGCTCGCTTACCTGTTCCATGAAATAGAGATAACAATTGTATTAGTTTTCTATTGCTGTGTAGCACATCCCCACAAACCTGGCTTTAACAGCACACTCTTATTATCTCACAGTTCCTGGGGTCAGGAGTTCAGGCATGTCTTTAACTGGGTCTTCTACTTAGGGTTTTGCAAGGCTGCAGCCAGCGGGTTGGCTATGCTGTGTTCTCATCTGGAGGTGTGGGTGAGGGAGAGTTCGCTTCCAAGCTTATTCTGCTTTGTGGGCCCTTGCTTGTGGCTATTTGAAGTTCTTGCTAGGTATTGGCTAGAGGCTACCCTCAGCTTTCAGAGGCCACGTTGAGCTCCCAGCCATGTGGCTCTTTCCATGTGTGGTTGACAACATGGCTGTTTGTCCTTCAAGGCCAGTCGGAGAATCTCTCCCTCCAGTATCTTAAGAAGACATTTTATATAATACAACAGAATCATGGGAGCAAATCACATCACCTTTGCCATTACCATAACCTAGTCAAGGAAGTGGCATCCTATCACCTTTGCCATATTCTGTTGGTTAGAAACAAGTCACAAGAGAGGAGATGACACAAGGTAGTAACTTAGGGCACAGCTACCATAATAATACCTTCCACTTCAGTTACAGTGAGGATTCCGTGAGATAATCTATGTGAAACCTATGAAAACAATATCAGTTCCTTTCTTCCTATCTGGAAAACACACTGAGGCAGATATTCTGAGAATATTAAAGCAGAGGAGGCAAAGACAATGGATAGAGTTGGAGAAGAAAAATGGGGGTAGTAAAGGAAGAATTCAGCAAGGCGAGGAGAGAGGGCTCTGTTCATATGCATGTCATTAGAAACATAACATATCTCTTTGGATCCTTTTTTTGTAATTTCAGGGAGAGGAACTTCTAATCATTAACCTATGATTTGATGCTTTATCAGGTTCATGTTTTTTGTTTCATGTACCAGCTATTGAAAACCACTCCCTTGTTTATTAGTGAGCACTTTCTGGGGGGTTAAAAAAGAAAAAAAAAGTTTTCAGTGTCTTAATTTGTTAAACAAGTTTCTGAGGTGAAATGATGCTTCTAAGTTTCTTCTAATCATTTGTTCCAGATGTATGTCTCTTTTTACTCTTTCCCAGATTCCACAACTAGTTCTTCAGATTCTTCACCATTTTTCTTGCTGTTTAAACATTTAATTGTGCAGAACTTGCCTTGTAGGAAAATTAAGGTGAATCAGAGAAATCAGTGAATTGGAGGGTAGAAATGTTGAGTAAGGTCAGTGAAGGGAGCTGTTGACATCATTCCTCCTACTTGGAGGCCTAATCCAGTATCAAGTGGGAAAGAAAATGAAAAATTAAGCCTTGGGCAGAAAAAGAAGAAGGAGGAGGAGCAGGAGGAGAGAAAGGAGGAGGAGGAAATTGTTTCTTTCTGTGAAAAATTAGTACCAAGAATTTGACTTTTTAAAAATTATGATTGTTTACCAGACTTAGAGCCAAATACCTTTAAAAAACAGCCTTTATATATTTCTTAAAGAAAATTATTTACATATTCCCAGTGTAAGAAAATTTAGAATTACTTTTGTCACCAGGAGCTGAGTTGATGGTCATTCATTATTGAAAAAGAGATGGTACTCCATTATGTGGTGAGACATTTCAGTTGATTGTTGATATCATTGATAGTATTTTCTTTTATAGCATATTCTATACTGGGTTTGAACCGTAAGTTAGGTGGCCAGGGGAATATGTCATATGGGAAAAGCTCAGAACTCTGCGCCCAGAAACTCAAGTTCAAGCCACAACTCTGCGACAAGCAAGCTCTGTGACCCTCGTCAGTGACTAAACCAGTCTGGGCCTCAGTTTCCTCATTTTTCAAGTGAGAATTCTGAAACAGAATATTGTTGTTAATGATATCAAAGGAAATTACATACATCAGAGCACGTCACACATGGCTAGCATTCGAATATGTGAGAATGCATGGAAAAGGAATACATAAGCAAATTTATATGCATTTTTGGCAAATAAATTCTAGACAATTTTCAGAGCTAGTCTAACCCTTACTTCTTAAATGTGTTGAAAGTTATAATAGTATATATAAGTGTCATGGGAAAAGCTTATAATCAAAGAATGCATGTAGTAATTTACCACTGAGAATAATTAGGTTCTTAATCAAGAGAGAATCACAGCCTCTCAGATCTGGAAGGCACATTTGTGGTCATCTGATTGGAGCCCCGCATCTACTGATGAGGATAAGGTCTCAGTTAGGTTGCTCACCCAAGGTCATACACTAGATGGCAGAGATGGAACTAAAAGCCAGGGCCTAGCCCTCGCTGCCCAGTGCCCCCTTGGCGGGACAGAGTACGCATATAAGTGATTTTCAGGGAAGAAAGGTGAAAATAGTCCTCACTTTTATATTCAAAATAGTGAATTTTTTTTTAAAAAAAGAAAGAATGTTATATTTTGAGCAATCACTTTGGTTATTTAATTTCATTAGTCTGGAACTCTAACCTTAAATTTCCAAAAATGTCACAAATTCTACCTGGATGATCCCAGATTCTAAAGAGAGAGGTTTATATTTTCTAAAATAAACTTCATTAAAACGCCTGCACATATGTTTCTTTTGGCAAGTAAACACATAAAAATGGTGTTACACGGGGCTCAGTCCTGGAGCCACTTCCGGTTAAGACTGTCGTCAGTGAGTAGGATGCCACAACAGCTTACTTAAGTTCATGGACAAGACTGAATTTAAAGTGGAAGCTAAAGCCTTGGGGAATGCAATTAGAATTGGAAATGACCTCAACCAAATGGACAAGTAATCAGAAACTTAACAGGATGAAGTTCAGTAAAGACAAGGGCAAAAGGAAGTCGAGAACTCAGAGAAAATAAAGACAAGAAAAGTCTGAGACATGGAAGTGGCAGGTCAGACTGAGAACTACCAAAATATATGTGGGTTACAGTGGACTTCAAAGTAAACATGAGGTGATTACGTGGCACAGGACACATTTGCAACAATGCAAGTCAGTGTATCTATTTGAGGTCCTATCTTTGATGGAAAGGAAAACTATGATTTTTAAGTTCTTGTGGAAGGTTTACCTCCTAAATGGTTCTCCTTACAAAAGAATTATACCCACCGAAAGTAATCTGGTGTAAGAGCTAGTGGTAAATGTTGCTCACAAATTTTAAAAACTTCCAATGAAAACAAACTCCATTATCTTCTGACTGTCCTTGGAAGTAACGAGTGTGATCCTTACCTACTAGGTAGACTCTTCTCAGGCCACATTTGGTTCCTGGAGGTATAGGGCAACCTGGCCATTTCTTGACCCTAAGCTCCTCATTCTTAATAGTTCAGAATGGGCCAGAAGTATTTAATATTGTTGTTACCACCATTCTTTAAAATCAACATGTCACTGAGATGCTTGAACATTTTGTCTACGTGCAGAATTATGTAAATATCTAATTATTTCCACATATGAGAATAGAGGAGCGTAGACCATGAGGAAAATTCAGCTAAAGAGAAACCATAACATAGTGACGGGGCGTAAGCTGGATGCTGAGCTGGGACCAAAGACAACAGCTATGGGGAGTAACAGAGAGAAGGTGGGAGCAATGTGTGAGAGAAGGTGAGATTAACAATAGCAGGACAAGAGACGGGACAGAAAGATGTTTTTTTGTTGTTGTTCTCCTGCTTCCATTGAAAGTTCTAAACTGAATTTACACAGGTTAACTCATTTAATATTTAGACCTAAACATAAATATAGTTGGTATCTATCTTTTATGGATGGGAAGACTGAGGGGAGGGGCTAGATGGTCATTTGTCTAAGGGTACACTAAGTGGAAGAACTAGCATTTGAACCAGGTTTGTGTGACTTCAACTCAATGAATTTGCCTCTAAAAATATAAAAAAGGAAGAGAAGGTGAAGAATAAGAGGTAGAGATGTAAAGAAAAGAACATGGGAAATTTAAGAAGTAAAAAAGAGAGAGAAAGATGAAAAGAGAAAATGAGTAGAGGAAGGATAAAAGGAAAGAAAAGAAGGAACGATAGGGAGCAATAGGTAAGAAACAGAGAAAACAGAGTGTGGATTGAGACATCTTTCTTCTAAGACATACTGTACTTTTCCAATCTTCCTGGAGTGCTGGGTCTCCTTGAAAATTGCAGAATTCACAGAAATTAAAGAGAACCTGGCAAGTGTTTCTTGTTAGAAAACCAAGAGAATGATTAAAAAGGCAGTAAATGGAGCACATGTGGGAACTTTAAAGGAAATGGGAGATTGAACATTGAGAAGTGACCTATTAATGGTCTCCGGGTATGAAAAAGCTGTTAACACTGAGACTGCTGAAAACTGCAGGATTTATCTGGTATTAGAGTAGACCTTCTCAATATCTGAACACTGTGACAGCTTTTACTGCCTCTACCACTGCAGAATCTTTTTATTTTTGTGGTCTATCCAAGACATTATCTGGCACTAGGGTCTACTGCTGACTGGTTGCCACAGTGTATGAATCAAGAAGCATTGTTTCTGAAATTTTGCTGGGATCTTTAGTAGGATATCCATGATCAAAAGTAGACTGTCTTTCCTGGAAAGCATACGGCTTTGGGAAGACAAGTGTATTTGAATCTCGACACTGCAACTTCCTGGCTCAATGACCTTGGGTAAGTTACTCAACTTTTCCTCCTCAGTAAAATGGAGAAAATATAACTTACATCACTGGGTATGTAGACCTTCCTCAGGGCTAGGGAGATGGGAGATATTCCGTAAATGTTATCTTTCATTTCGTGTTTTCTTCCCGTGGGGTACAACAAAGGTGAAGAGAAGCCCTCATCTTCACTGTGGGCTGTCATAGTATGGGAATCAAGAGTACAGTCATTGGGGTAAGAAGAGCGGTAACGCCCTATGTGCAGAAAATTCAGACCCATTCCATTTCATAGCTTGGGGTAGGATGGGGCTTGTGAGTGATATAACTTGCTGGGATCTCCCTTCACCCCCAGTTGCCAATTGGTTCTTCATCGTTAATGGTTCTTCAGTGTTAGAGTTCTGTGCTCTGATTGCTGCATTATTAAGAGAGACGATGAGAAATTCAAGTGCCTACCCATAAACAGAGATGGACTTCTGCATTCTGGAGATACGTTTAACTTGCAAATTAAAAAAGACCCTTTCTTGTGCTTTTGACTGAGGGCCAATTTGAAAACTACAAACCCCAATTCTGACTCTCTTTAGAACGCATGGCTTTTCCCCCGATGTTGCTTTCTATGATCATGGTTGGTGCCCAGTGATTGCTTCTGCCTGTGTGTACATGTCCATCCATGTCATTCAGCATGCACTTATATGTGCATATGGACATATCTTAGCCATGGTTTACTCCTTGCAAAAAAAAAATTCAAAGTCCTTTATGTCTATTATTGTTATGCTCAGTTATTGTGGGATACCTTGAACTAATCTCCTACAAGGTTTTTTTAGTTACTTTGTAAACCGTAGTGTGGAAAACAGGGTCAGGGGAGGTATCCTTGTCTGAGAAGTTGTATGTTGTGTACTTAAAGCCATTGGAGACAAGCTTTTGCTCAGATCTTTGGGCAGATCTTGTTTCTCTTTGTTTTCTCGTATATCCTCTTTGGCTCAGGTCAAGGAGTGTATAACTTTTACCATCTGGGACAGTGGAAGGATGACAGCAAGTCTTTGTAAAGACTAGAAACCTTCCTTTCCACTTCAGTGGGAAATCTAATCTTGTGTCAGACCTGCACACTTATTTACAGGTCAGTGATATCATTTGGGCCTAGACTCTTAACCAAGCAATGTTTGAGTTCATGAAACATGTACCGATGCATCATGGACTTTATTTACTAGTACACAAAGTAGAAGATAATGGGGAAAAAGTGTCAAAATATTTGGTGGACTGTATGAATAGACATCTTAATATGTCTATTAAGATGTCTATTCATACAGTCCACCAAATACAGTTTCTGTGTCCTGAACAGGGACGAGAACTAGTAAACCTTTTCATCAGAGTCCGTTTACACTTAGGATGTGAAGACTAATGATTTGTTAGCTTAGGTAAAGCCCTGTGTCGTGATTATTGTTCTCATTTTGAGAAAATGCTTACTTAAGCCATGAACAATTTCTTTCTGCAAATACAAAATGTATGGAAATTCTAACATTTCTTTTCACTGGTAGATACTAAACTTTACTGAAGACAGAACATCTCATTTAAAAGACCAGTTGATGTTTTCCTTGAGGAAGTATACACAGTGCACAATTAATTTTCTCACTGTCCTTTTCTGTACTCATAGTTTTTCACCGGCTCAATATGGGTCATGCGTGTTATGACTAAAAATATACAAAGAAGAGCAGTGAGCATAATTATGAATGGAAGTTCTTCCTCTATGTTTCAATTTAAACATCGATTGCTCAGGGAAGCGTTTCCTGTCACCCAAGTCTAAGTTAGCTCCTCTTCTTGTCCCTTACTATGCCCCCCTGCCTTTGCTTATTAGCTTTCAGAACATGTTAATTTTTTGCTCATTGTTTGTATTTGCTTCATAAGGGTAAGAGTATACCACGTAGTCCCTTGTCTTGCAGGGCCTGCTATTTGTGGATATGTCCCAAGTTTACATCAGCAGTCTGGAACTCTCAACTGAATTTAGATTCTTACAGCTATCTGCTTATTGACATTTCTATTGGTATGTCTGCTAGGCGATTCAGACTTACCCTGTTCTAAATTACTCTGTTGATTTTCTTGACAAGTCTGCTTCCCACCCTCCATGTTCCTCATTTTCATCAATATTCGTTGGGCGCTGCCTGTACTCCAGACCCTGTTCTAAGTGCTTTATCGGTATTAATTTATTTCATCTTGATAACAACCCTATGAGGTAAGTATTATTAATATCCCCATTTCACAAAGGATGAAACTGAGATACAGAGAGAACTTGCCTGAGGTCTCTGGGCTCATCACTGTCAGATCTGGGCATCAATCTCTGGCCACCTGGCATCCTTGCCCACATCGGCCACAGTCTAATCACTGCTCTGTACAGGGTCTCCTCAGATGGCACCACCATTCACCCAGTTACTCAGGCTCAAAACCTCAGAGTCACCTTTGATTCTTCTCTTTCTCTCCATCCAATATCAAGTTCATCAGCAAATTCTGTCGTCTCTCCCTTCCAAACACATCCTGAAACTAACCAATTCACACTCCCTCCGTTGCCACCACCACAGACAAAGTCACCACCATCTCCTCACTCACCTTCTGCACCTACTCTCGCTCCCTATAGTCAGTTCTCCATGCAGCTGCCAAAGTGGTACTTTCAAAACATAACAGTTCATGTCAGGTATTTTCTCAAAATCCTGCAGTGGCTTTCGAGCAAACACAAATGATCCAAAACCTTACTACATGGTGTGTCTCCTCCCTCCCTCTCCAGAATCGTTTCCTGCCACTCTTCCTTCAGATTCCCAGCTCCAGACATACCGGCTGACTTGCCATTCCTCATACACTCCGAGGAAGGTCCCACCACTAGGTCTGTGCCTTTGCAATCCTCCTCCTTCAGATATTCACGAGTCCTGTCTTCATTCAAGTCTCTGCTCAAATGTCACATCTTCAGAGAGGGCTTCCCTGACCACCCAGTCTAAATTCCATCACACGCTGTCCTTTTCCCTATGTTTGATTTTGTTCATAGCAGCTCTCTGTAGCTGACATTTTAATATATATCTGCTTATTGCCTTTGTCCCTCACTAGAATGAAAACTTCTGGAGAGCAGGGACTGAATTGTTCACCTCTGTCCCCAGCACTTGTCTCCTGATAGGTATATAATAATATTTGTCAAGTGAATGAATGAGTGGATTAAAGAACAAAACTTATATCCTAATTACAGGTATCAGTACATGAAAATTCGTCCTAAGCTTATTTCTCCACCATAAAATGCCAGAGGTGTAAAATACCTTTTTCAACATACTGCTCAGGAACTCAAACACATACTCATTTTCTCACTGCTAACTGCCTTCACAAAGCGGAATATCTTGCTTAAAGCAAGCAAATGGCCAGATTCAGGCACCAAGTTAGAGATCCCAGGCTCAGATATTTACTAATCCTTCTGTTCTCAAACTCAACCTTTTGATTACTGCCTGCATCTGTTGTTTGCAATAGACACTGAGTGTCTGATGATTCCAATTAGAAAACTATCTTTGCAGAAAAGCAGCAGGGGGGTTGTACGTCCAGATGTGTGCTGCTTTTCCATGTTCATCTGCTCCTCCCAGTACCTTGAACTGATAAAATCTCTGGGAAAGTGCTGGCAGGGTAGTGAGGCAGAGAAATGGGATCGGTATCTACTCTTCCCCCAAAGGGACCTCTTGAAGAGGGGCTGTTGATTCCCCTTCTTTGTAAAAAACAGGGAAATGGCCCCCTCTCCATTCCCCATCCCTCTTAAGGACTCCTGACTTTGTTTCACCATCCTGCTCTTTTCAGTGTGACGAGGTCCCCACATTCCTCTACATTCTATAATTCTTTTAGGCCTCCTTTTAGTATTAACATCTCATCAACTCCCCGAGAAATGCTCCTGCGGAATAAAACAATCGGTGATCGGCCGTATTGGAGCCTCTCTTGGTTGAAGCAGCTGAATGAAATCTATTACTTCCTGATGCGTGCCAACACCACAGAGGTTTTCATGCATTGGTATTAAGCAGTGAGTTATTGGCTCAAAGGAGGGTAGAAAGAGGTCAAAGTAGCATGATTTAAAGGTTTTTGCCCATGATCATGGGAAACAGTGAAACAAGACAAACATATAAAGAAAACTGTTACTAATTTTCCTCTGAGCTTCACATACCCTCCCCAACCATGCCTGGTATGGATACCCTGCTTCCCCGAAAATAAGACCTCGCCGGACAATCAGCTCTAATGTGTCTTTTGGAGCAAAAATTAATATAAGACCTGGTCTTATTTTACTATAAGACTGGGTATAATATTATATTATATCATATCATATATCATATTATTATAATATGATATAATATAATAAATATAATATTATAATATAATACCGGGTCTTTTATTAATTTTTACTCCAAAAGATGTATTAGAGCTGATTGTCTGGATAGGTCTTATTTTCGGGGAAACAGGGTCTTTACCAAAATGCATTTGCTCTTCTTCCTGGGTGTACAGCTGGACTCTATTTCCCGGTTCCTCTTGCAATTAGACATAACCATGTGACTGATACCTGGCCAATGCATTGTGAGCAGAAGTGATGGATGTCACTTCCAAGCCTGGTCCATAAAATCCTCCCACACAAATTCAAAGACACTCCTTTTGTCTCTGGCTACCTGGAATGGAGACACCTCCTTGGAGACCTTAAAAGCCTGATGTTGAAGATAGCAGATTCTCCATTGGCCTGGATCCCCAAAGAACTGCATAGAAGAGGCTATCCTGCCAACATCAGTATAGTGACATGAACTAGAAATGAAATTCTATTGTGTTGGAACTATAGTACATTTTACAGACTATTTGTTACAGCAGGTAGCCTACCATAATTAATTCACCAGATGTTATACATTATTTTTCAATATGTATATTTTTTCTCTTTCCTCTGTTTGATTATAAGCATCTTGAAAGCAGAATCTGTGTCCGTGCCTTCTGTACCCCCTGCAGGCCTCACACAGAGCCTTGCACAGGACACATGATAAGCAAGTAGTTATTGGTCAGAGAATGTATGTCTACCTTTTATTCTAGGGTGAATGAAAACATGAGTTAGGAACATGGCTAAATCATATAGGTTTTTCATTTTACTTTGAAATCCATCTCGGTTATGAAGGATTTCTTATGCATGTATAGCAGCTGACACAGTCAGCAAAGTGTGACATACATTTTTTGTTATCCATAAATGGATTATCTACTGTGACCTGCTCTTCCATCATTTTGGCACATTCCTTTTGTCAACAGCTGTGTGGTAGGCGCTGAGAAGGGCCCTGAGCCAAGGGCGAATGAGAAACAGGTGGGGGTGGGTGCTTGTGTCACTGGCTGTGGAAGAGTTGTGAATACATTCTGCAAGCAAGCAAAATGTTGATTATCTCTTTACTATTATATGCATCTTTCTTATTGTCTATTATGAGACATAATCAAGATCTGATGGCAGGAATATTTAAGATCAGGTAGAGCACTGAATAAACCCCCATCACAGGAAAAAAATAGAACTTTTTCAAAGCAGGAATTTATCAGTTTGGCATCACATCTCTTTGAGAGAACAAAAGGCATTTTATTTCCACCAACTAGCTATAGGTCAGGCAGGTGACGCATCGTAAGTATTAAAAATCCTCATTGTAGACTGGTTTTACCCTGTGGTCCTTACTCACTCCAAGGAAAACCCTACCAGCCTTCCTCCTCAATTGCAGGGGCCAGTGTCCTCATGAACTTCCTACTGTCTCTAAAGATCCACTGTTGGAAAATGGTGGTCTGAACCAGTGCTTCTCAGACTTCAGCAGACATCAGGGTTGTTAAAACCCAGATTTCTGGGTTTTGCCATCACAGTGGCTGATTCAGTAGGTCTGGGGTGAGAATTTGTATTTCTAACATGTTCCTGGGTGATGCTGGTCTAAGAACCACGCTGTGAGCACCCCTGGTCTAAACCCCGTCAACCTCCCTCCACATTAATGAGGAATCTACATTACTTGCACAAGGGCAACAGCCTGACAAGGGGAAGGATCGCCAGCAGCGAGATGGCCTTTCCCCGAAGGCCTGATCCAAGGTGTGAATGAAGAGTGGAGTTGCTCAGGGCAACTCAGTGGAATGTCCCTGACACCACTGACCCACACTCTTGTCTTTTGCTTCTCCAAATTTGTTCCCTCATTTCCCCATTCCTCAAACAAAGAAGTCACCATAGATAAATGGTCCTCAATCCTGCTGCCCCTTAGAATCACCTGGGGAGATTTTAAATAATTCTGTTGTTTAGGCTACATCCTGCTTAGAGATTCCAATATAACTGGCCTGGTTCAGGGCTTAGGAATCAGCATCTTACTAGCCTTATAGGTGATTCTAATATAGAGCCTGGTTGAAAAACCATTGGTGCTCTCTAGATCATGTCTAGATCTGAGAGCCTACGTTGATGACACCCCTTCCATGGAATCCCGCCTTGTCTGCTGTCCCTTCACCCTCTGCCCAGCCTCCAGCCATCAAGTGACACTTGACTCTTTGCCCTGAGCCCTCACTCCTTTCTATGCACACTGTATTCTAATGACAGAGCAGCACAAAGTCACTTCAAACCTTGTTAACTTCCTCTGCTTAATTAGGCTGAGGACAAGTCCCAAACAACTGCAGAATACATGGAAATTCACTGATAAAAACATAAGCAACAAATCAGTAGTGCTTTTAGAACCCCCAGAGAATGTTAACTGTGGAAGCAGAGAAGGTACCCATTCCTAGAAAGTGGCTTTGATTCATAAAGTCACACAAGAACTGGAACAGGACACAATATTGGCTCCAAGTTATTTATTCTCCTGGGCTGGCCTAGCCTCATTTTGTTGTGATGCCTACAGATTTCACACATCCTTTATCCGTACAACAACTAACTCAGGTGAAAGGCCGTCTCTCTTTCCTAAATAACCCTTTATACTTTAGAAAAGCAAAATGAACTGGAGCACTAAGGCAGTGGAGTGGACGCTTTGGCTTTCCCAAGTGCTTCCATGGCAACTATGGAGAAAGTGGAAGTGAGGGGGTGGCTTTGCCTGGTAGAAATTCCAGTGTTTCCTTCGTTTTCTATTTTATCTTAGTGGGTACACGCTTGGAATTTCCAGGTGTTAGTGGTTAATGAAGTGTAACCTAACTTCACTTTAATTTTATTCTTACCCTTTGTAACTTGAACTGGAATCACTGGAAACTTCTTTACCTTCTTTGCTGGACTGCACTTGAAGCTTTAGTTGCTGGAGCCTTTTTCAGCTTGGTTGTCATTCCCAATAAGGTCTTTTCTTTTTTCTAATCAAATGACTTTAGTTACATTGAGGGGCAATTTAGTTAAGGTGAGGGGCACTGAGGCAATTTAGTATTTAATTCTACCATGTGTCTGCACAGGAATCCAAGGCTGGGGATCAGTGCGTTTCTCCTAATTAATTCTCCATGTCAGGCATCTGGAAACCCGCCTCTTCGGCCTCATCTGAGTTGACTAATTAATTAAGCTATATTTGTAAACAGACATTTTCTCCCCCAGCACTTCTTTTCATCATCTGTTTCTTTAGCCACAAGCTGGTGACCCCATTTGATGGTAAACTACCTGGCCAATAATTTTGCTCTCCCACAGACTGAGGATACTCCATTTGGAGGCTGCCCAGCAGTGTACAAGAAGCTCAGGTTTTTTGGAAAGAGGCAGATAAGGATTTGAATCTAATTTAGCCATTTATTAACTGTGTGACCACAGGCAAATTACCTCACATTTCAAAATGTCATTTTCCCCATTTTCCCCTGCAAAATCTACTACTTTTACTAGCCCAGCGTCTGGCACATGATTAGTATAAATACCTGTGAGGAAATAAGTATCTCTAAACATGGGGTATTTTTTCTGAATGGGAGCACTCAGACTACCTTGCCTTTGTGCAGGGAGTAGCCAGTTTCAAGACAGGTCCACGTACATGATCACATTTATCCCTCCCGACCCCTGTGAGGAGTTTTGGTAAGTATTGGTACCCTTGTAAGTTACAGAGAGAGAATCAGGCTGGTCGAGGTCAAGGGACATGTTCCTTGGCTGGATAGAGGCCGGGCCTGACCTAGTCTTCACACTCCTGGCTTAGTGCTCTTGTTTTTAGACCAGGTATTACTCTGACTTTTAGTGGATGATGTGAAAATAGATTATAAACACTGGGGAAAAAAAAGAAAGTTATACAAGATATCCCAAGAGCACCTTATAAAAGAAAGTGATAAGACACCATTGATGCTTAAAGGTGTTGAAACTTTTATGGGAGAAACATTTTTTGATACATGGAAACGTGCTGATAGTTCAACTTCTGGATTCCCCCATTCTGTAGCTTCCTCCCTTCACTGTTCCTCCAACTTCTGTTGGTTCATAGGTAAACTGTTAGTAATTTTTATAACCCAAAGTTATTAACTAATATCAATAACATCAATACTTACATTTGGACAGTTAGATGTAATTGGATTCTCCTACCAGCCCTGTGAAACTAGTAGAAGTAGAATACACACACACACAAACACACACACACACACACACACACACACACACACACAAACCCACATGTCCCCTCCTTGTTGATAAAGAAGCTCAGATTCTGAGAGGCTAAGTGATTTGTCACATTCACTGGGCTTTGGTGGTGGGGCTGGGCCTGAAATCCAGAACTTCCAACTCTATGTTTAGCACTATGTCAATAGCACTACCCTTAGGAAGGACTTGCGTCAGCACTGTGCTTATTTCTATTAAAGAGCTCTAAAGAACCCTGTGCTCTTTCATCTGTAATTCTCTCTGTTTGTCTTTCTTCCTGCCTCTTATTTTCTTCCTTGGTTTCGCCCAATACGTGTAACCTTTTCCCGAGGTGGATATATTTTAGTAATTTAACAATACCTCAGAAATGTTTGTGTGTCTTTTCAAAACCTCTGCTTTGTAACAACCACCACAAAACTTAGTGGCTTGAAACCACTACCATATTGTTACTCATCATTCTTTGGGTCAGCACTTGGAGTTGGGATAAGCTTGGGTGGTCTCAGATGGGGTCACTCATCTGCTGCAGTCATCTGGTGGCTCACCTGAGGGTGGGTAATCCAAACTGGCCTCGCTCATCTGTCTAGCTGTTGGTACTGGCTATCAGTTGGGCCTCATTCTGCATGTTCGCTCATCCTCAAGGAGGCTGGCCCGAATTTTCCCACAGTTATCAGCAACATTTCAAGACAGCAAGGCTCATTGCACTATCACTCTTCAAGTGTCTACATGTGTCACATTTTTTGCTATTGGTCAGAGCAAGTCACAAGTCCAAATACAGAGTTAGTGAGACAGTAGACTACACAATGGCATGAATACTGGGATATATGATTCATTGGGTATCACTAATATAATAAGCTGTAAATGGATATGAAAATAGTATCTACCTTATAAGACTATTCTGATAATGAAATTTGCTAATGCATGTGCATTACTTAGCATGATCCCTGACAGGCACATAATAAATGCTCAATAAATATTAGCTAGTATTATTAGTGCCCACTGTGGTACTATTCCCTATGCTAGGCATTGGGGATCCAAAAAAAATAATATTCAATCCCTGCCATTGAGATACTCATAGTCTACTAGAGGAGACCAAACACATAAGCAATTAAATATAGTATACTATTTCAAGTTCAGCGATTGAGATATGCGCAAGGTATTTGGAGAGTACAAAGAATGATACCTAACTCTTTAACCCAGCCTGGGGGATGTGATGAGGGAAGGCTTGTTGGCATAGATTCTATAGGAGCTGAATCTTAAAGGTTGAATGGGTGTCATCCAGAAGAGCAGGGGTTTAAAACAGGGAATTCCAGCATGAATAAAGTCATATAGGTAAGAAACAGCATAGTGTGTTATGAGTATTATCACTTACAGGCTAGAATCCTAAAGAGATAAGACAAAAAGAAAGCAGGAAGGCAAGAGAGAAGGGGAGAGAGAGAGATGAGAGTTGGGAAGGAGGGAAACGGAAAGGGGGTAAGGGGGAAAGGGAAGAGGAGAGAGAGGGAATGAGAAAGAAAAAGGGAAAGTGTGGAGAATGCATTCTCTTCTAGGAGGTTAGATAATATTCCGTAGGGGAATGAGTGGGCACTGACAGTCTTTGTGAAGCATAGGGATGGGGTCAGATCTATATTTTAAGAGATTGCTCTTGGGGCCAAGCGGACGATGTACTGGAGGAAGATAAGACTGGAGGTGGGGAAACCAGTTAATAGTAATTTAGAAATCCAGGCAAGAGGTAGAATATATGAGAATTGAAGCCAGTGAGATCCTTTCTTGCCGTTCCTACCCTCTGAAGCTGGGGGAAAGCATCTCAGTGGAAAAAGGAATGACTTTGAATATCATAGTTTGGATAGCATAGTTCAGAATATTCCAGAAAAAACTATTTCCTGCATCTTTAACAGAAGCCACAAAATAGACCTTTTCTGGCTAAGAAGAGGTTGTAGACCCCAGACAATCTTAGACTGAGTGTTATTATTAGTAATTTTGTCCTCTTTTTTGTGGCCTTAGTGAGATGTGAGGAAACTGTTCTGTGAATTCTTCTTGGACACACATCACATCTTTTATGATTTTTTTTCTTTTCTCTAGTCTTTTTTCCTAGTCTTTTTAAATTATGATGCGTTTTCAATGACTTTGACCTCTTTTCTTTGTGCTCCCTTGTTGCCTCAGTAATTTCCATGTGTCTTTGCAATGTTTATGCCTTGTTTCTTTTCATATATATTCACAATCTTATGCCTTGGATTTCCTGGATGATCACATTCTCAGCTGTGCTGCTTTGTTGTCCCTGAAAACACATTCATAATCATCAGGGTTTACATTCAGATTTGTGGTCTAGAAAACACTGTCATTAGACTTATGCAATATGTTCTTTTTCCAGAATGTCTCCCATTACTTTCTTTTTGGCCCTTGTGAGTGAGCACCCTGCCATGCTAAAAACAGCTCTCCCCAGTCTCACCTGATGATGTTCTGCTCCAGTCCTGGCCATTTTTTCTAGCTCCTGAAAATTTGCATGAGAATCTGATTTTGCTTGCTTGGTTGGTTCACTGAATGTGCAACAATTGGCATAATTTTTCTTCGTGTCCTGAGGTATACTTGAGAGAGATGCTAGCTTAGCGTGTCTAAGATTTATAGCTAGATTCCTGCATTCCTGCATATTTGCAAATAGCCTTTTCTTTAAACATATTACATACAGTTAAAATTCAGAGGAGAATCATGAGGAGGATGTGATGTGACTCATCAGGAGGCAAAAGACAGAGTGAGCTGGGATCAGCCCAATAGTGATTGTTTGAAGAGCAATATGATTATCTTTGGCCCCAGGGATCTTCCATGATAACTCAGTGCCTTCTAGGTGGTGGCACTGCTTGTATGCCTTACATCCTTCTGCTGCTCTGGACCCCTAGGACCTCTAATGCTAAGACAGGTCTAAGGCGCATGGGGCTGCCTGAGGAGAACAGGACAGGTGGGCTCTTCTGGATCATTTATTGAGCATTATTACTACACGCCTGATACCGTTCTTATGTGTCTTATCTAATATTTGAGGCAATTAGAGGAGTGGCAAAAAAGCATAGACTCTGGTGTCAGACTGCTTAGGTTCAAATCCCGCTTCTACCACTTGCTTGGCTTGGGGAACTCCCATATAGTGATCTTATAGGAACCTTCTGGTTATTAGCTCTTAATCCTGGGAAAAGATTTGTGAAGAGGTGCATGGGAGTAGAGAGAACGACGGAAGGCATGGAAATGACTGGATCTGGCCACAGGGTTTGTCACATGAGACACTTGCCAAGTGATCTACTGAGTGAGATTGCTGCAACTGAAGACGGTGAGACTGTCCAAGTAACCCCCACGTGGCCTGGGGGCTGGGTAGGGGATGTAGCCGCAAGTCACTTTTGGACTGTACAGCAGGAACCCGAGCTGGCTGGCCTGGCCTAAACCCAGGGCTCTGAGAGCGTGAGTGGAGGCCTCCTGTTTCTCCTTCCCTAGGACCCATGCAGGGAGGCACTTGCCTTAGGAATGGCTGTGGAATTTGCCTGTCACTGGTGACCCAACCTACTTCCTGGCTCCTGATGTGTTCATAGAGAGCTGATGACAAATACCACCACTGCCACCGCAACCACTCTCATTTATTCAGTGCTCAACATGTCCCAGGCATTTCACAAAGCGTTTTGTGTGCATTATCTAATTTAATTTTCACCAAAACCCCATGAAGATAGTTATAATTATTATCTGTTGCCATTTATAGATGAGATAAAGAGTGTATCATGAAGACTGCTTTGATTATAAAGAATACAGATCCAACCTGAACTAATTTAAGCAAAAGGCAAATTTATCATAAGGATATTTGACAGTCTCACCAGAACCCAGAACAGGAATGCGGCCGAGCCTCTAAAATAGCTACAAGCCAGGACTTTGATGCTCTCATTTGTCTTGCTCACTCTCATTTGTATATAATTTTCCCTGCCACTGGCTTCATTCTTCTGTCTCTCTGTTGGGCAGTTTTCTCCATAGGGTGCAAAATATGGCTGTCCGTAGCCTCTGAGTTTTAAATAATTATAGCTTACAGTACTGGGGTGAGACTTCATCCTTTTTGGTCCTAAGCCCCAAGATCCCATGGATCTGACCTAGCTGGTCAGGTGCCCCAAGCCTCCACCACTCGGCTGTAGCTGGGTCAAGGGATGGACGTGGAGATGCAGTAACGTGCCAGCTCCCACAGGACCGTGTAGCTGGAGGGGAGGAAGGGGCAGCTCACGAAAGGCGGGCCTGAGCTGAGAAAAGGGGTGGCGGGAGAGAGACAGTTAGAAGGGTTAGGCGGAGGATGGTTGTTTGGGAGACCAAACA